>NC_057798.1:352279777-352574707 GCF_018294505.1 Triticum aestivum
CTTCTCATAGCAAGAAAAACCAATCTAGTTGGCCAAACCAAACCAAAGTTTAAGAGAAGAAATATGAGGCTATAATAATCATGCATATAAGAGATCAAAGAAGACTCAAATAATATTTATAGATAGAACTGATCATAAACTCGCAATTCATCGGATCCCAACAAACACACCTCAAAAAGTAATTACATCAAATATATCTCCAAGAACATCAAGGAGAACATTGTATTGAGAATCAAAAAGAGAGAAGAAGCCATCTAGCTACTGCCTACAGACCCGTAGGTCTATGGTAAACTACTCATGCATCATTGGAGGAGCACCAATGATGATTATGAACCCCTCCGTGGCCGTGTTCCCCTCCGGCAAGGTGCCGGAATAGGGCTCTAGATTGGATCTCATGGGTCTGGAACTTGCGGCGGCTGGAATTGTGTTTCGTCGACTCCCCTAGGGTTTATGTAATATTTGCCTATTTATAGAGCTCACAGGCAGTGGAAAGGACCTCTATGGGACCCACCACCCATCAGGGCGCGCCCAAGTGGGTGGTGCACCCCACGGGGCTTCCCTCGTGCACTTCCTTGGCTCCCAAGTCTTCTAGGCAGAAAAAATCTCCAAAAAGTTTCACTGCATTTGGACTCCGTTTGATATGGATATTCTGCGAAGTAAAAAACAATCAAAAAACAACAACTGGCACTGGGCACTATGTCAATAGGTTAGTCCCAAAAATATATATAAAGTTGCTACGAAATGAATGTAAAACATCCAAGAATGATAATATAACATCATGGAAAAATAAAAAATTATAGATACATTGGAGACGTACCAGCATCCCCAAGTTTATTTGATGCTCGTCCCCGAGTAGCTAAATGATAAAATCAGAATTTTTGATGTGGAATGCTGCCTAACATGTTCATCACATATTATTTTCTTTTGTAGCATGGACATTTGGAGTTTTAGATGGTTCAAAGTAACAGTCTATAAATTGACATGAAGACTTCAATACACAAGCATATCAACAAGCAACCATGTCTTTCAAAATATCAACTCTAAAGAAAGTTATCCCTTGCCCATCATGCTCAATCATTAATCCATTCATGAAATACACTCGAATATTAGCTACATCCAATGCACAAGTATGATCACAGTGCTCCCTACTTGGTGCTTTATAAGAGAAGATGGAGACTCAAGTATTTTTTTTGGATAAAGTGAACAGATAGGCCCTTCGCAGAGGGAAGCAGAGATTTGTAGAGGTGCCAGAGCTCAAAGCGTAAATTGAGAGATAAAATATTGTGAGAGGCATGCTTTTCCCATCAATGAAAATGACCGAGTAATTCCCAATACTTTCCATGCTAGATACTAATACGTCTTCAATGTATCTATAATTTTTGATTGTTCCATGCTATTATATTATCATTATTAGATGTTTTGCAATCATTTTATAGCAACTTTATATCATTTTTGGGACTAACCTATTGACATAGTGCCTAGTGCCAGTTGTTGTTTTTTGCTTGTTTTTTACTTCGCAGAATATCAGTACCAAATGGAGTCCAAACGCAGCGAAACTTTTTCAAGATTTTCTCTGGACCATAAGACACCATATGGGCCCAGAAAGTTTCAAAGGGGAGGCCCGTGGGGAGCACAACCCACTAGGGCGCACCTAGGGGGGTTGTGCCCCCACATAGCCCCCCTGCACTGCCTCTTCACCCTATAAATTCCCAAATATTCCAGAAACACTAAGGGAGTCGACGAAACACAATTCCAGCCGCCGCAAGTCCCAGAACCACGAGATCCAATCTAACACCATCATGGAGGGGTTCATCATCCTCATTGGTGCCTTTCCGATGATATGTGAGTAGCCCACCTATCACACCCAATATGCGACCCTATCCTAAAGGAACTCGAAGGTTCCACCAAGGATAGAAGCGCATATTGGAGACGCTTTTGCAAGGTGGGTATCAGTACATCTAACCATTACATAATAGTTGGGAATACATACAAAAGGCATACAATGCCACATGAGTACAACAACATCATACCCAAGAGCAACATCGGACTACGGATGGAACACAAATAGAAACTCAAACGACATCCACCCTGCTAGCCTAGGCTGCCGACTAGGAACCTATCCCCTGAACAAAGAAGAAGCAAAAGAAGAACTCCAAAATAATTAACATCGCTCTCGCTTCATGATCATCGCATTACCTGTACCTGCAATTGTTGTTGTAGTAACTTGTGAGCCACGAGGACTCAACAATCCCATTACCATGGGTATCAAGACTAGCAAAGCTTAATGGGTATGGAATGGATAAGTGGTGAGGTTGCAACATCGACTAAGCAGGATATGGTGGCTAACTTACGAGTACAAGAATAAGATGAGAAGCTACGCAAATGGTCACAAACTAGTAATGATCAATAAGTGATCCTGAACTACTTACGTTCAAACATAACCCCACCATGTTCTCTTCTCGACCCACTCGAAAAGAGACCGTCACGGCTACACACGCGGTTGGGTATTTTAGTTTGAATCGGGCATCAAGTTCTCTACAACCCGATATTAAAAACTCCCATCTGCCACATAACCGCGGGCACGGCTTTCGAAAGATCAAACCCTGCAGGGGTGTCCCAACTTAGGCCATTACAAGCTCACGATCTGCGGAGACAATCCTCCATCGTGGGACATCCAATCAGACTCGCGATCCCAGTGCACAAGACATTTCGATGATGGTAAAACAAAACCAGCAAGACCTCCCGGTGTGCCGACAAATCCCGATAGGATCCGCACGTATCTCATTCTCAGGGCACAATGGATGAGACTTGTACGAGTAAAACCAGCCCTCGAGTTTCCCCGCGGTGGCCCCGCAGGCTGCTCGGTTTGGACCAACACTCAGAGGAGCACTAGCCCGGGGTTGATTAAAAATACTAGGGGTCCAGAGAAAATACCCTATTTAAGTTTTAGTTGTTATTAGGCAAATGGTAAAACCATTGTTAGGCCTTGCTGGAAGAGTTTTATTCAAAGCGAACTGTCTAGAGGATCCCATACCCCTCACCGTGTTAGGGACGCAAAATCAAGGAACATAACACCGGTATGAGGGAAACTAGGGCGGCAAGAGTGGAACAAAACACCAGACATAAGGTCGAGCCTTCCACCCTTGACCAAGTATATAGATGCTTTAAGTAAAAAAGAGATATTATGATATTCCAAGATATCCATATCCCAACATGGAACAACCTGCAACTAGCAATGCTAGAAGAGGGGCTGAGCAAAGCGGTAACATAGCCAAACAATGGCCTGCAAGGAAGGGTGAAAAAGGTTAGACGCTGTCATGGCAATTTTGGAGGCTTGATAAACAAGTGGTAGGTAGTGCGACATAGCGATAGCAAGGAGACAACTAGCATAGCAATGATAGTAGTGAGATCCAGGGTGACGGTCATCTTGCCTGAAATCTGCTAGGAATAAGAACGAGTCCATGAAGAAGATGAACGGGCATAGACGAACCAAGCGTAGTCGAACAAATCCTCACGATCGCAACGAAACATGAACTATTGAGAAGAAGCATAACCAGAAAGAAGCAAACAACATGGTAAATACACAACACATTAACAAGGCATGATGCACAACCAAGAATATGCATGACAAGGCTTCATGATGCTACTCATGGCAAGGAATGATGCATACAAGAACAACGCATCAAAGCAAGTTTAAATGAGGCCGGAAACAACATATAACAATTCTGGTAAGTCCCGATATGCAAATTTCGAAATTGATCAGAACTGAATACACATTATGTTCAAGTTGTTAAACATCAAGTTAAGATGCACCAGATGATCTACGTGAAAATCTAGTCAAGTTACATATGAAGTTCATTTAATTCGGAGCTACGGCCTAGAAGATATGAGCAAAAGAAGTTAAACATGGCATTGGTGCAAAATGCATACAAACATCAAGCACGCACTTCAAAACATGGATTCAACAAGATAATATGAAACTAAATGCAATTCTAAGCAAGTTTCATATAGAGCATGCTCAAAACGGAGCAATGGTTCAACACATACACCCAAAGCAAGTTATAACAACAATCTGCCCAAAACAACAACTAGGCACTTTGCAATCATCAAAACAACATGCTACAGGAACTATACATAGCAACCAAGGGCATGACATCAAAGTACACATAACAAAGAGCAAATAACATCAAGGCATCATATGCATATGGCTCATGGATTAGTAGTAACCAACATGACAAGTGAATATTGAAACAGTTTCAGCAAGTGTAAAACAACAACATTATCATAGCATGTTTGCAAGCATGGAACAAAGGCATATGTTAACCAAAATTATAAAACATGACATGTGAGCAGTGTACTCATAGCATACTTCAAATAATTTGATTGGAGAATCTCTAAAAGAGGCATAGAATAATTACTATCAAGCTCACAACATGGCATCATGAAGTTAACAGAAAGCTGGAACATCATTTAGGCATGTTCATGGCGATGAAAACATTTGCTTCAGGTCATATATAAGGCAAACAATAACATGGCATGAAATAGCATAACATGGACATCAAAACAGGTCAACTAAGCATCTCCTTATTATGCATGGATTAATTGGTAGCATCAAGCAAACATGGCATCATGATATAACAGATCCAGCTAGACAGAACATTAACAACGAGTAGCCCACTTCACAAGCTTGTTTCACTCACCACAGGGCATATCAAAATACATAGATTGCACCACAGAAAATATGGCATGATTGTGCTACTAAAACATGTAGACATGATGCTCAAAAGAATATCACACAAAAAGATATAAAAAAGATAAATAGGCAAGTTATAACTGTTTCAGCAGTTAACATCAGCCAACACTTTTGCAACAGAGATTAATGCATCAATATGATCAGTAACATGCATGCAAATGCACCCATCATGTATTGCATCAAGTAATGAACATTTCGACATATCATACACGCAAAACGGAGCTACATGCACGAAATTACGACATGATGAAGATGCCCTTATATGATGGAAAAACCAGGGACTTAGACGAAAGTAGCCACCTCGAGATCTAGGGTTTCTGCAGTGCGTGCGCGAAGTCAACGCCGGCGAACTCGCTGGAGACGAGGACGACGAGGTCGCCAGAGTTGCGGGGAGGGCGGATCCGGGCGGCGCCGGCCTGGATCCGACCGGAGTTGACGCCGGCGGTGACGGAGATGGCCGGAAGGCGAGGTGCGGCGCGGGGCGAGGCTGAGGGGCGGCGCGGGGCGACTCGGTGGCGGCAGCGCGACATGGAGGCGGCGGGCCACAGCGAGCGGCGGAGCTCGTGACGGGCGGCAGCGGCGGAGATCGGCGGTGGCACAAGGGTAGCTCGGGCGCGGCTCGAGCGCGCGGCGGCGGGTGGACAGGCGGGTGGGCGACACGGAGGAAGGCACTGGCTGGCGGCGGGGTTGGCGATGTGGCGGCTTGCGATTGGGCGAGGGGGCGGCGGCGGACGCGGTTAACCACACATCATGAGGTGCGATTTTCGCCCACACATCGTGAGCCAATGGCGAAGAGCATGGAGGGGAGCTAGATGGGCTAGGTGGGCTGTGTGGAAGGGTGCTGGGCTGCAAAGAGAAAGGGGTCCGGCGGCTAACGCGGTTAACCGTTGGGGCATCAAATGACCTCCAAACGGAACGAAATTCAACAGGCGGTCTACCGGTGATGTACCAAGACCACTCCTCAACTCTCGGCCCATTCCAGGAACATTAGTCTGCGACTCACAAAACGAGATCTGGGAGGTACAACGGGCGTGTGCGAGTGTGTCTGGGCTCAGAACGGACAACAGGGAGAACTGTGAGGACCCGAACAGATGCAGGTTTTGAAAAACATGCAGATGAAATGCACATGATGACATGGCAAAGATGCGACACACAAGCAAAATACATGGCAATGACGGCGAATAACTGGAAGGCACCTGGCGCATCGGTCTCGGGGCATTATACCACCATAGACCTATGGGTTCGTAGGTAGTAGGTAGATGGCTTCCTCTCTTTTTTGATTCTCAATACGATGGTTTCTTGGAGATCTATTTGGTGTCACTCTTTTTGCGGTGCGTTTGTTGGGATCTGATGAACTTTGAGTTTATGGTCAGATCTATATCCATGAATATTATTTGAGTCTTCTTTGATATCTTATATGCATGATTATTTATAGCCTCGTATTTCTTCTTCGAATCTTTGGTTTAGTTAGGCCAACTAGATCGTTTTTTCTTGCCATGGGAAGAGGTGCTTTGTGATGGGTTCGATCTTGCGGTGTTCTTTCCTAGTGACAGAAGGGGCAGCAAGGCATGCATGTACCATTGCTATTAAGGAGAACAAGATGGAGGCTATTCCTACACGAATAGATCTCGTCTACATCATGTCACCGTTCTTATTGCATTAGTCCATTTCTCCATGAACTTAATACACTAGATCCATGTTGAATAGCGGTCGAAGTGTGGAGTAATAGTAGTAGATGTAGGCAGGAGTCGGTCTACTAATCTTGGATGTTATGCCTATATATTGATCATTGCCTTGGATATCGTCAAAATTATACGGTTTTCTATCAATTTCTGAATAGTATTTTGTTTACCCACCGTGTGCTATTTCTTGAGAAAGTCACTAGTGAAATCTATGGCCCCCGGGTCTATTCTTTATCATATTTGCTTTGAGATCTATTTTTATTCGCTTTTATTTTCAGATCTATTATTCCAAAAACCCCAAAAATACCTTGCTGCACTTTTTATTTATATATTTTATTTTGTGTTATTGCGAGATCTATTTATCCAAAAACATACAAACCAATCTATCTTTTGCCCAAGGAGGGATTGACAACCCCTCTTATGCGTCGGGTTGCAAGTATTTGTTCTTTGTGTGCAGGTACCATTTACATAGTGTTGCTTGGTTCTCCTACTGGATTGATACCTTGGTTTCATAACTGAGGGAAATACCTACCGTGGTTGTACTACATCATCCCTTCCTCTTTGGGGAAATACCGATGCAGTTTCAAGCGACATCATATACATCTAGGCGGTTCCCAAACATAAAAAAAAATTATCCCCTTTTCCACCATTCTTTCACAATCCATGGCTAGCCGTATCCACGAGGGCTTCCATAGCACAACACTTTCCAAGGAATTTATTATTTCACAACATAAAGTAAATTTCTTTTTCATTTCAGGACTGGGCATCCCTATTACCGCCACACTCTCATGCAATGACAAGTGAATAAACACTCATCTTGAGAATAACACATCTAGCATGGAAAAATATTGGCCACCCCCTACCGCTTCATGAGCAGTACGAGCACACAAAAAGGAAATTCATTTTGAAAATTAGAGTTGGCACATACAAATTTACTTGGAACGACACGGAAATAACACATATAGGTAGATATGATGGACTCATATGGCATAACTGGGTTTACGGATTTTGGATGCACAAGTAGTATTCCTACTTTGTACAAGGAAAGATGGCAAATAGATTAAGAAACAACCAACCAAGAAATGAAAATTCTCATAAACGAGCATTAACCATAACTAATACCGAATAATGCACCACAAGTAGGATGTAATTTCATTGCATAGCTATTGACTTTCGTGCTTGCATAGGGAATCACAAACCTTAATACCAATATTCTTACTAAATAATAGGGTCTTTTACATCTGTGTCCCTAACTCGAACCACCTAATCAGATATACCCCTAATTCGAAAGCCTGCTCAAAAATACCCCTACGCCGTTATGTGCACTTATAGAAATGCCCTTCTGCTCTGTTACCGACCGGTCAAAGGCCTTTGAGCATCAACGGGACGTTTTCTGGACATTTCTACCCCTCCCTCCATGTGACACTTACATGTGGGACCCAC
Source organism: Triticum aestivum (assembly GCF_018294505.1). NCBI lineage: Eukaryota > Viridiplantae > Streptophyta > Magnoliopsida > Poales > Poaceae > Triticum > Triticum aestivum. The sequence goes on from NC_057798.1 coordinate 352,287,656, forward strand.
TCAAACAAAAATAAAAAGAAAAGGCTCTATCTCTCCTCTCTCTGCCTGTCTCACCTACATGTAGGACCCACCCTAAAAAATCTTTCCTGTCTCTCCCTCAACTCCGGCGGGGGCGCACGCAACTAGCAGTAGCCTCGCCGGGGTGAGGTGCTGCACGGCTCCGGCCCCTTATGACCTCCTCGATCCGGTCCACGCTGCACCCCCCCTGCCGTGCACCCTCTTTTCTCTCTGCCACGCGAGAAAGACGTGGTCCACGGGAATCATGGCCGTCCGCCCCGGTGTTGTTCGTCATGCAGACGGCCAACGGGAACCCCACGACCCGTAGCCTTGTCCAAGGGATCCGCCTGTTCGTCCTCGACTTCCACACCGAATTAATTGAAGTATAATGCCTCAAATCAGTGTGGTTGATGTCGTCTTCTCCCCCTTCGGTGATGCTTTGCCGCGCCTCGATCTCCTCTGCTACGCCGTCTCTATGCTCTATCTTGGTTGCCTCATCGACATCTGGTGCTTCTAGACCCTATGGACCCCTCGCTGCGGATCCCTTCATTCCCGAGCCACCGTGTCAGCGTCACCTCGCTCCACCGTCCGCCATGGATGACGAAGTCGTCGCTCTGGTGAATCCCAAGCCTGTTGGATCATGCCTTCATCAAATAAGTGAGCCACTTATGTGTTTGCTCACGTTCTTTAGTCCCCTCCCCCTCTGTAGCTTGCTCGTTCCTAGCGCCTTCCGTCGTTGCCACGGGACCTCGTCACCAGTGAGCTTCCCGACTGCTCTACAAACTCCCAGTGCCCTTGCGGACCACCCCGTGACCCATCCTTGCTCCAGGACCTTTCACAGCTCGCCCTAGCATGCTCCCGCGCAGTCCCGAGCCAACCCCGGAGTGCCCGTGCTCGTTGGAGTTCAAGCTCTGTCGTGTAGATGGGAGGTGGGCCCGCCCCTAAAATAAATAAGTGAGTACCATTTTAGAAAACAATAAAACAATTACATGTGGGCCCCATGTGAAATTGATATTTTTTATTTTCGGTCCCACGTGTAAGTGAGACGACAAAGAGAGCTTTTTCTTTTTCTTTTTCTTTGAGTGGGCCCACACGTAAGTGACACATGGAGGGAGGGGTAGGAATGTCCAGAAAACGTCCCGTTGACGGTCAAATGCCTTTGACCGGACGGTAATGGAGCGGAAGGGCATTTCTATAAGTGCACATAACGGTGGAGGGGCATTTTTGAGCAGGCTTTTGAATTAGGGGTATATCTGATTAGGTGGTTCGAGTTAGGGACAGAAATGCAAATGGCCCTAAATAATAATTACTCACCAACATGACTCACATATTACTATCATCATATCTCAAAACTATTACAAAGAATCAAGTTTGTAATGTCCAATGATCTTCATGAAAGTTTTTATTGTATCCTTCTTGAATATCTATCACTTTGGGAGTACTTTCATTGTAGCGACCAGACCTCAAACAGTCTGATCTCTATGCATCAGTGTCATCCCTGGATTAGTAATGCTGACATGCACAATACTTGAAGGATTTATAACAGAGTAGCAATCACACACTCATTACATCGAATGTCTCCAAAGAGAACTTATTACAATAAATATGGCTTAAGGCCATCTAAATAACGATAACAGCGGAAGGCTTGGAAGATAAGTGAGTCCATCAACTCCAACGGCATCACTAGTATAGAACCACGATCCTAAGGCATCTTACTCGTCGTTTGAAAAGTCTGCAACATGAACGTTGCAGCCCGAAACGGGTCAGCACATGGAATATGCTGGCAATGTAACACATAGAGAGTAATGAAAGAATAATGCTATTCTACATGCATATATGGCTTGGTGGAAAAGCTCTATGGTTACAATTTTTGCATAAAGCCAATTTTTCCCTACTACAAAGGAATAATTTATTTAACTATCATGGTGGTTGTTAAACATTGAGAATGGTTGACAGCATTCTCAATCCCAATTAAGTAACATCGTCATTAAACAAACCCAACAGTATTAATTAAAAGTAACATGATGAGATTCACATGATAATCCAAGTACTAGATACTCAAAGATGTCCATAACCAGGGACACGACTAACCATGATTAGTTTGTACACTCTGCAGAGGTTTGCGCACTTTTCCCCACAAGACTCGATCCCCTCCATTTGGATTCTCGCACTACATGGTGTTTGAGAAATGGATGACTGAGACAGAGTCTTTCAGAAGCGCTAGCACCTTACGATCGTGTAGACAGTACCAACCTACATCCCCTACATCTGCTAGTCTACTAATGTAAGAGTTCGCACAACTTAGTCAACTATGCTAGAGCCCATAGTAGCTTGTGGCTGCACATGGAAGTTTCTAGCATTTAATATCTCATGATCCCTTTGGGCCTGGGTGGCGGTCCATAAAGAAAAACAATAGGCAATCCTGGAATACCCAGGTACCTCAATCCACCCAGATGTGTATTAAAGTTGCCACCTTAAATAAACCATTAATTAACAATCTCACATCTGTCATGGATACACACACCCAATCCACGTCTACTAGCATAGCATGGCATAATAAGCAAACGTAGAAGTAACTCCCAAGGGTTTGATAATAAAACAGGTAATAGGTACTACCTCATCTACTTCCCAAAACTCACATATTAATCAGATCCTAAATCATGCAATTGTTTGAGGGTTGATCTAATGCAATAAAACTGGGTAGTAAAAGGGTATGATCAAAGTGTTACTTGCCTTGATGATGATCCGCGAAACCTAGAGATTCGAAGTAGCAAGCGGCGTAATCCAGGTACTCTATCGCAAACAAACAAGCATACAATAAGTACTCATCTAATGCACAGGTAAAACTCAAATAAGAGATCTAACCAGAAAGTTCAACTTAAGAACTCCGGTTTGCAAAAAGAATCAAATTGAACGAAGCAACGAAAGTCAAACGGCGAAAGAAACAAGCTTCATTTACTAATCTGGATCTAAGTCAAATTTTACAGTAGCAAAAACTTGTTTGAGTAGATTATTCGGAAAGAGGGTTTTGAGACGAAACTCTAAGCGCTTGAATCGCCTGATTCCGATAAACGAGCGAAAAGTTATACTAAAATGAAAATCGGATCAGAAATCGCGATCAGAAAAATCGCGGAATAAATCTGAGGAAAAGAAAAACGACGAACGGATTAACGAATGAACGTTCGTTATCTGGATCTAAACGATGAACGCGTTCGTTAAAACGAACGAACGAGCGAACGCTCGCTAATTAACCTAAACCGAAAAAACCGATCTAATAAAAAAATAGATCTAAAAAAACGACAGCGACGACGGGGTCAACCTCGGCGTGCGGGTCGGCGGCGGCGGCGGCTCTGGCGGCGGCATGCTCTGGCGGTGGCGGCGTGGGGCGGCAAGGGGAGGCGGTGGCGGGGCAGTCGGCGGCGGCTGCGTCGACGGCGGCGGCGGGATCCGACGGCGGGACGGCGTGGCGCCACGGCGACGGCGGGACACAGCGGCGGCGGCAGGACGCGGCGGTGGCGGCGCTAGGGTTTGGGGCGTGGCGGCTCGGGCCTCGGGCTTTAAAGGCCGGCCGGGTCGGAGTCCCGGACGGACACGACCCCGTAGGTCGGTTCGTTTTTTTCAAAACATTACGCGCAGAAAAACAATTAAAAGAAATACTAAACGGACTCCAAAAATCCCGAAATAGATTTTCCCGGGCTTCTAAAATGAAGACGGTTTAGATGAACATTTATTTGGGGCCTAAATTGCAATTTTGAATAACACGCATTTTCCTAAATTCAAATAAAATAGCAATAAAATCCAATATAGACTCTTATTTGATTTTTTAATTAAATCCTCAATATTTCTTTATTTTGGGAAAGTCATTTCATTCCCTCTCTCATAATTTATAATTTGAAATAATTGAAGATAAAATAAATAAAATCAAATGATCCTATTTCCAAAATTTGAGAAAACTCAAATATGAAATTTACGAAATCCCCAACTCTCTCCGTGGGTCCTTGAGTTGCGTAGAATTTATAGGATCGAGGCAAAAATGCAATAAATATGACGTGCAATAATGATCTATTGTATAACATTCCAAATTAAAAAATTGGGATCTTACAAACCTACCCCCCTTAAGATGAATCTCGCCCTCGAGATTCGGGTTGGCTAGAAAATAGGTGAGGGTGGTCCTTCAGCAGATCTTCCTCCTTCTCCCAGGTGGCTTCATCCTTGGTGTGGTGGCTCCACTGAACTTTGCAAAACTTGATAACCTTGCTGCGGGTGACTCGGCTGGCATACTCAAGAATCTTAACTGGTTTCTCCTCATAGGTCAAATTACTGTCCAACTGAATTGCCTCTAGCGGCACTGTGTCTCTCAGCGGTATATCAGCCATCTCTGCGAGGCACTTCTTCAACTGTGAAACATGGAACACGTCATGAACTCCTGACAATCCTTCAGGCAATTCCAACTTGCAAGCAACTTCTCCCATACGCTCCAAAACTTTGTATGGTCCCACAAAACGTGGCGCTAACTTTCCCTTAACTCCAAATCGCTTAAATCCTTGAAGTGGTGATACACGAAGATAGACTCTATATCTGACTTCATAAACAGTCTCCTTGCGTTTAGAATCTGCATAGCTTTTCTGGATGGACTGGGCTAGCTTGAGCCTGTCACGAATCAACTTCACTTTCTGTTCAGACTCCTTAATCAAATCTGGTCCAAACAACTGGCGGTCTCCAACTTCATCCCACGATAACGGGGTCCTGCACCTCCTTCCTTATAAGGCTTCGAAAGGAGCCATCTTCAAGCTGGATTGAATAACTGTTGTTGTAAGAGAACTCTGTATATGGCAAATTGTCGTCCCAACTAGATCCATAATCTAGCGCACAAGCTCTCAGCATATCCTCCAAAATCTGATTGACTCTCTCGGTCTGTCCATCTGTCTGCGGATGAAAAGATGTACTAAACTCTAGCCTGGTACCCAAAGTTTCGTGCAACTGATTCCAGAACTTTGAGGTAAACTGGGTTTCTCTATCTGATACAATGCTCCTCGGAACTCCATGCAGACATACGATCCTGGTCATGTATATCTTGGCCAAGTTAGCACTGGTGTAAGTGGTCTTCACTGGAATGAAATGTGCTACCTTCGTCAAACGACCGACTACAACCCAAATCGAGTCATAGCCTGAACGAGTCCTGGGCAATCCCATGATAAAATCCATGCCTAGTTTATCCCAATTCCATTCGGGTATCGGCAATGGTTGTAACAATCCTGCTGGCTCCTGATGCTCTGCCTTTACTCTCTGACATACATCACAAACTGCTACATACTCTGCAATATCCTTCTTCATTCCGGTCCACCAGAAAGTATCCTTCAAATCCAAATACATCTTGGTATTTCCTGGATGAATCGAATACGGCGAATCATGGGCCTCTTGCAAAATCAACTTCCTGATCTCCGGGTCATTAGGCACATAAACACGGTCTTCAAACCATAAGGTATCGTGCTCATCCTCACGAAATCCCTTAGCTTTACCTTTGCTCATCTTCTCCTTTATCTCGGCAATTTCCTTGTCGGCCTTCTGAGCTTCTCTGATCTTATCCATCAAAGTCGACTGAATTTCCAATGCTGCTACATAGCCTCTTGAAACTATCTCCAAACATAGTTCGCAAAGGTCCTCGGCTGACTCCTTTGGCAACCCTCCGGTCATGAGTGTATTGACATGGCTCTTACGGCTCAACGCGTTGGCTACTACATTAGCCTTTCTGGGGTGATACTGCAACCTCATATCATAATCTTTGATGAGCTCCAACCATCTCCTTTGCCTGAGATTCAACTCCTTCTGCATGAAAATGTACTTCAAACTCTTGTGATCTGTGTACACCTCACAATGATTTCCGATAAGAAAATGTCTCCAAGTCTTCAACACATGCACTACGGCTGCTAACTCCAAATCATGTGTGGCATAATTTAACTCATGGGGTTTAAGCTATCGTGAAGCATACGAAACAACTCTCCCCTCCTGCACAAGCACTGCTCCAAGTCCTCGACGTGAAGCGTCGCAATACACCTTGTAATCCTTGTTCTAATCTGGCAGAATCAACACTGGTGAGGTAACCAAACGTTTCTTCAATTCTTGGAAACTGGCCTCACATTCCTTAGTCCAAATGAACTTGCTATCCTTCTTCAACAATTCCGTCATGGGCTTTGCAATCTTTGAGAAATTCTCAATGAATCTCCGGTAGTATCCTGCCAGTCCAAGAAAACTCTGGATCGCTCCAACAGTCGTTGGTGCTACCCAATTGGTCACGGTGAAAACCTTGGTGGGATCTACTGCTATTCCTTCTCCGGATATAACATGTCCGAGGAATCCAACTTCCTTAAACCAAAATTCACATTTGCTGAACTTGGCATATAACTGATGTTCTCTGAGCTTCTCAAGTACCAAACGCAAATGCTCCTTATGCTCTTCTTCGTTCTTCGAGTAGACCAAAATATCATCAATGAACACCACGACGAACTTATCCAGAAACTCCATAAATACCTTGTTCATCATGTTCATGAAATAGGCAGGTGCGTTAGTCAGACCAAATGACATAACGGTATACTCGTACAGCCCATACCTGGTGGTAAAAGCCATCTTAGGTATATCCTGCTCTTGAATCTTCAACTGATGGTATCCTGATCGCAAATCGATCTTGGAAAATAGCTTTGCTCCTTGCAATCGGTCAAACAGATCATTGATCATCGATAGTGGGTACTTGTTCTTGATTGTTACTGCATTCAATCCTCAATAATCAACAACCATCCTTAACGATCCGTCCTTCTTCTCCACTGGAAGTACTGGTGATCCCCAAGGAGAAGAACTTGGGCGAATATAACCTTTATCCAGTAACTCCTTAATCTGCTTCTTAATTTCCTCCAAATCCTTAGCGGGCATTCGGTACGGTCTCTTAGATATTGGTCCTGTGCCTGGCAAAAGCTCAATCAAAAACTCTATGTCTCTATCCGGCGGCATTCCTGGCAACTCTTCTGGAAATACAACAGGAAAATCATTCACCACTGGTACTTCCTCCTGCACAACTCCTGATAAGGAATTTACGTGCATCCTCTTCGGCTCATGCCGAGATACATACTTGATCCTCTTTCCTTCTGGCGTTGTAAGCAAAATCGTCTTACTGGTGCATTCAATGTTCCCTCCATACTTCGATAACCAATCCATGCCTAATATCACATCCAATCCTTGTGATTCCAATACTATTAGGTCCGAGGGAAACACGTAGTTACCAATCCTTAATGGTAACCGATCACACCATAGTCTAGCCATATATTCTGCTCCAGGCGAGGTTACTAACATGGGTGACCTAAGGGCTTGGGTTGGCAGTTTATACTTATCCACAAATCCCCTTGATATGTATGAATGCGATGCACCAGTATCAAAAAGAACGAGTGTAGTAAATGACTTAACCAAAAACTTACCTATTACTGCATCGGGCTGGGCTTCAACCTCCTCCACGCTAACGTGGTTCACCTGTCCTCTGTTGAAAGGGTTTGGTTTCTTCCTAGAGCTTCCATTGCCATTTCCATTCTGGCCTTCAGGACATTCATTGGCGTAATGTCCAGTCTTTTGGCACTTAAAGCAAGTGACTTGACTCAGATCTCTCTTGGCTGGTGTTGAGGGATTGCTACGGTTCTATCCATTGCTTCCTCCATTCCTGTTACCATTCTTGGAACCATTATGGTTGTGTGAGCTACCACCTCCATGGGTATGGTGGAACTGTCCTCCCAATTTTGGAGTAAAACATGGCTTTTGCTAAGCTCCAGAATTGTACTTCCCTTGTCTATACTTCCTCTTGCGGTTCTCAATCTGCTGTTGCTTCCCTTCAATCATGAGATCTCTATCTACCAACTCCTGGTAGTTATTGAAACTTGCTACCATCAACTGCATGCTTAGCTCATCATTCAGTCCTTCCAGAAACTTCTCTTGCTTAGCTGCATCCATAGCAACGTCATCTGGGGCATAACGTGCTAGCTTACTAAAGTCATCCACATACTGACCAACTGTACGTCCTCCCTGGCGTAAGTTGCAAAACTCACGCTTCTTCATGGCCATTGCTCCTGCTGAAACATGGGCAGTATGGAAAGCCTGTTGGAACTGATCCCATCCATGATGTTGCGGGTCCTTCAAGCTGATGTGCGACAAATCGCACCTTCTCCACATCTGTGCATCCTGCAGTGGTCAACTCCCTGGCTGTCTTGCGAAGCCAATCATCTGCAACAATCGACTCGGTGCTACTGGAGAACACCGGCGGATTCAGCCTAAGAAAATGGGTTAAGTGATCCACAGGTGGTGGTTGTGGTGGGTTGTTGTTGTTTTTGTTGTTCCCCTGATTCTGATTCTGGACTAACAACTGCATCAAGGCATTCTGCTACTGGATCAACTGAGTGAGCTCCGGTGGGAAAGCAAATCCATTGTCGCGTCTCGGAGGCATCTGAGGGTTTAAAAAAGATGAGAATACAGAATAGAATGATGTCTAGAGGGAAAACACTACCCATATGCACATGAGACAAATTGCAATCAGAACACTTCATTCAATCAAGCAAGGGCATACAACAGTCTATCTATCGTTACAAAAGTGCTCAAACTATGGGGAAAATACTACTACTATTATGGTGGTCTACTAGAAAAAAAATGCTCCAATGAAGACTCCATGATATCTGCTCCAGCTTCATCAACATATTCATCATCACTATCGTCTGGGTACGAGTCGATGTCGTCGATGATGATGTAGTTCTCTGGACAAGTGCAATCTTCGTCTTCTCCAGTTGCGGGAAATCCCATAAGGACTCTTAGCTTCTTCTTCAGATCATCATTCTTCTCTACTAGCGTTGCTATTTCCTCCTCATATCCATCCCGTGTAGACTTGAGTTCTTCCTCCAGTTCAATGATCTTGGTCATGGCCTTCTTCAGATCCATCATGCCTGCGCACATCTGGTTCTCCTAGCATCGAATGTGCTGGTTTAACTCCTGGATGAAAGTTGCAATTGATCTGTCCTTCCTGGTGCTGATCATCTTCCATTGTTCATCTCGGCGCCCACAAATCTGGTAGATAGTATCCTTAAGCTCCTTGTGGTAAACTTCTCCAACACGTTCCATGGTGATGTGGGCTGCCATGCTCTTTCCTAGACTCCAGGTCGGTGCATCAAATGAAAACTCTATGGGCTCAGTGATGGGCATGAACGTCCTTCCTGGAACTTGAACTTGAATCATCCAGCGCTCTTCTTCAGGTAAGGTGGCGTTGTAGGTCACGGTGAAGTTTGGTACTCCGATGTTCAGGTATCTAGTAACTTCCTTCAGGTGTCGTCCAAAGGGTGTTTCTTCATCCGGTTGCGTGAACTTGTTCCTTGCATCCGCCATCCTAAAAGAGAATAGAAAAGATGAGGAGTCAGAAATGAGAAGAGAGAGTAGTGATCTAGGGCTTTAGCTTAGTGGTCGTGTCCTACAGTCAGCGTGTGCTCTGATACCATCTTGTAGCGACTAGATCTCAAACAGTCTGATCTCTGTGCATCAGTGTCATCCCTGGATCAGTAATGCTGACACGCACAGTACTCGAAGGATTTATAACAGAGTAGCAATCACACACTCATTACATCGAATGTCTCCAAAGAGAACTTATTACAATAAATATGGCTTAAGGCCATCTAAATAACGATAACAGCGGAAGGCTTGGAAGATAAGTGAGTCCATCAACTCCAATGGCATCACTGAGTATACAACCATGATCCTAAGGCATCTTACTCGTTGTTTGAAAAGTCTGCAACATGAACGTTGCAGCCCGAAATGGGTCAGCACATGGAATATGCTGGCAATGTAACACATAGAGAGTAATGAAAGAATAATGCTATTCTACATGCATATATGGCTTGGTGGAAAAGCTCTATGGTTACAGTTTTCGCATAAAGCCAATTTTTCCCTACTGCAAAGGAATAATTTATTTAACTATCATGGTGGTTGTTAAACATTGAGAATGGTTGACAGCATTCTCAATCCCAATTAAGTAACATCATCGTTAAACAAACCCAACAGTATTAATTAAAAGTAACATGATGAGAATCACATGATAATCCAAGTACTAGATACTCAAGATGTCCATAACCGGGGACACGACTAACCATGATTAGTTTGTACACTCTGCAGAGGTTTGCGCACTTTTCCCCACAAGACTCGATCCCCTCCATTTGGATTCTCGCACTACATGGTGTTTGAGAAATGGATGACTGAGACAGAGTCTTTCAGAAGCGCTAGCACCTTACGATCGTGTAGACAGTACCAACCTACATCCCCTACATCTTCTAGTCTACTAATGTAAGAGTTCGCACAACTTAGTCAACTATGCTAGAGCCCATAGTAGCTTGTGGCTGCACATGGAAGTTTCTAGCATTTAATATCTCATGATCCCTTTGGGCCTGGGTGGCGGTCCATAAAGAAAAACAACAGGCAATCCTGGAATATCCAGGTACCTCAATCCAGCCAGATGTGTATTAAAGTTGCCACCTTAAATAAACCATTAATTAACAACCTCACATCTCTCATGCATACACTCACCCAATCCACGTCTACTAGCATAGCATGGCATAATAAGCAAACGTAGAAGTAACTCTCAAGGGTTTGATAATAAAACATGTAATATGTACTACCTCATCTACTTCCCAAAACCCACATATTAATCAGATCCTAAATCATGCAATTGTTTGAGGGTTGATCTAATGCAATAAAACTGGGTAGTAAAATGGTATGATCAAAGTGTTACTTGCCTTGCTGATGATCCGCGAAACCTAGAGATTCGAAGTAGCAAGCGGCGCAATCCGGGTACTCTATCGCAAACAAACAAGCATACAATAAGTACTCATCTAATGCACAGGTAAAACTCAAATAAGAGATCTAACCAGAAAGTTCAACTTAAGAACTCCGGTTTGCAAAAAGAATCAAATCAAACAAAGCAACGGAAGTCAAGCGGCGAAAGAAACAAGCTTCATTTACTAATCTGGATCTAAGTAAAGTTTTACAGTAGCAAAAACTTGTTTGAGTAGATTATACGGAAAGAGGGTTTCGAGACGAAACTCTAGGCGCTTGAATCGCCTAATTCCGATAAACGAGCGAAAAGTTATACTAAAACGAAAATCGGATCAGAAATCACGATCAGAAAAATCGCGGAATAAATCCGAGAAAAAGAAAAACGACGAATGGATTAATGAACGAATGTTCGTTATCTGGATCTAAACGATGAACGCGTTCGTTAAAACGAACGAACGAGCGAACGCTCGCTAAATAACCTAAACCGAAAAAACCAATCTAATAATAAAAAACAGATCTAAAAAAACGGCGGCGACGACGGGGTCAACCTCGGCGTGCGGCGGCTCCGGCGGCGGCGGCACGGGGCGGCGGGGCGGTCAGCGGCGGCGGCGATATCCGGCGGCGGGGACGGCGGGACGGCGCGGTGCAGCGGCGGCGGGAGGCGGTGACGGCGCTAGGGTTTGGGGCGGGGCGGCTGGGGCTGGGGCGGTCGGGCCTGGGGCTTTAAAGGCCGGCCGGGTCTGAGTCCCGGACGGACACGGCCCGGTATGTCGGTTCGTTTTGTTTAAACATTCCGCGCAGAAAAACAATTAAAAGAAATACTAAACGGACTCCAAAAATCCCAAAATAAATTTCCCCCGGCTTCTAAAATCAAGCCGGTTTAGATGAACATTTATTTGGGGCCTAAATGCAATTTTGAAAAACACGCATTTTTCCTAAATTCAAATAAAATAGCAATAAAATCGAAAATAGACTCTTATTTGATTTTTTTTAAATCCTCAATATTTCTTTATTTTGGGAAAGTCATTTTATTCCCTCTCTCATAATTTATAATTTGAAATAATTGAAGATAAAATAAATTAAATCAAATGATCCTATTTCCAAAATTTGAGAAAACTCAAATATGAAATTTACGAAATCCCCAACTCTCTCCGTGGGTCCTTGAGTTGCGTAGAATTTCTAGGATCGAGGCAAAAATGCAATAAATATGACGTGCAATAATGATCTATTGTATAACATTCCAAATTGAAAATTTGGGATGTTACATTCATATATTACCATTTCATATAATAAGCTCTCAAACAAATTTAAGTGAAGAACATGGGCATCAAAATTTTCATCTATCAAAATAATATAAGTGAAGTATGAGAGAATTTCTTCTAAAATTAAAGCACCATCGTGCTCAAAAAGATATAAGTGAAGCACTAGAGCAATTCCGTAGCTCAAAAAATTTAAGTGAAGCACATAGAGCAATTCTAACAAATCATAGCATCATTATGGCTTTCTCAAATAGGTGTGTCCAGCAAGGATGATTGTGATAAACTAAAAAGCAAAACAAGCAAGACTCATATAATACAAGATGCTCCAAGTAAAACTCATGATATGTGACGAATAAAAATATAGCTCTAAGTAAAATTACCGATGGTTGTTAGAAGAAAGAGGGGATGCCTTCCGGGGCATCCCCAAGCTTAGTTGCTTGGTTCTCCTTGAATATTAACTTGGGGTTCCATGGTCATCCCCAAGCTTAGTCTCTTTTCACTCCTTATTCTTTCATCCATCATGATCTCACCCAAAACTTGAAAACTTCAATTACACAAAACTTAACAAAACCTTCATGAGACCCGTTAGTATAATAAAGAAAATCACCACTTTAAGTACTATTGCAAACCCATTCATATTTTATTATTGCATTATACCGACTGTATTCTAACTTTACCATGGCTTATTCCCTCCAATACAATCATAGATTCATCAAAATAAGCACACAACGCAACGAAAACAGAATCTGTCAAAAATAGAACAGCCAGTGGTAATCTGAACTCTAACCATACTTCTGCAACTCCAAAAATTCTTAAATATTAGGAAAATGTAGGCAATGTGGATCTTGTATAAAAAAATTCAGAATTTTATAACTCTTCTGTGATTTTTATAAATTCTAATACTGGGCGCAAATTTTCTATTTTCAACAAGATCGGATCAACTATCACCCAACATGATCCCAAAGGCTTTACTTGGCACAAACACTAACTAAAACACAAAAAACAATCATAATAGTAGAATAATTGTGCAAACACTCAAGAACAGAAAGAAAAAGGCAAAAAAAGATTTATTCATTGGGTTGGCTCCCAACAAGAGCTATCATTTTATCCCCCTAGCTAGGCATAATGCATAGATTCAAGTATTGTTATCTTTGGTTTCCAACTCCTCAATAACACAACCATAATCTCTAGCATATTTTTTTTGATAATCAAACTCATAGGAACAAATTCAAAAGGCGTATTTTTATAGATTGGTTCCTTTATCAAATCTACGAAATTTGGGTGAACCCTAATCATTTTAAGATCTTCATTGTTGCTACTAGAAGAGGCACCCTTGTTCTTAGGAACATGTGTAGACTTGAAATTCTTACTAGTAGGAGTTTTTTCGATAGTTTTAATAGAAAAAAGCTGAGCTCAAGTTACTAAAAGTTGCTTACAACTTATCAATTCTAGAGGGGCTCTCGTCTACCCACTCATTAACTACTGGTTCCTTTTCCCTTAATAATTTAAGACCATCTCCCGCTTTTGACCCAATTTTATTAGCAAGATTATGCATCCTTTTATCCAAATTTTCAATATGTTCTTCGGTGAGCATTTTCCTTCCAATAGCATCTAGCCTTTGCATAACATGCTCAAGAGTTAAAACCGTTTCATTGATAATGATAGGTGGTGATCCCACTAAATTTCCCATAGCATTAAAAGCATCCAAAGGGGGCACATTAGGAGATTTCCTCCAGTGATAGTATCAAGAACAAATCTATACCAACTAGTGATGCCCACATAAAAATTGCGAAGAAGGATAGTGGTAGATTGCTTACACATAGATCTATTATGAGCACTGCAAATTCTATACCAAGCATCGTTTAAATTATCCCCTCCCCTATGCTTAAAATCGAGAACCTCATTTTTAGGGGTATACGTAGTAGATGAAGAACTACTCATAACGACAAAGTAGGCAAGCAAGATCACAAGCAAACTAAAGATCGAACAAGAAAAAGGCAAACAAAAAGAAGGCAAATAGAAATGCAAATATTTTTGTGCTTTTCACAAAAATGTTTTAGAAGTGCGGGAGATGAAAACGAGAGGCAAATGGCAAACAATGTAAATTGCAAGGAGATGAGATTTTTGATCGAGAACCTGATAGATGTTGATGATGTCTCCCCGACAATGGCGCTAGAAATTCTTCCTGATTGCTTGTATCTGTGTTGGCATTTCCTTGAAGAGGAGAGGATGATGCAGCACAACAACAGTAAGTATTTCCCTCAGTTATGAAACCAAGGTTATCAGTCCAGTAGAAGAACCAAGCAACACTATGTAAACAACACCTGCACACAAATAACAAATACTTGCAACCCAACGCGTAAGAGGGGTTATAAATCCCTCCTCGGTATTGAGATATGTTAAATTGTATGAGATTGGATAAATATATCTAGCGAAAACACATAATAAAATAAATAAAGAAAAAGTACAACAAGGTATTTTTGGGTTTTTGGAATAATATATCTGAAAGCAGTATGATAGAAAATACACCCGGGGCCCGTAGATTTCACTAGTGGCTTCTGTCGAGAAAATAGCATACGGTGGGTAAACAAATTACTGTTGAGCAATTGATAGAAGAGCAAATAATTACGACGATATCCAAGGCAATGATCATGTATATAGGCATCACGTCCAAGATTAGTAGACCGACTCTTGCCTACATCTACTACTATTACTCCACACATCGACCGCTATCTAGCATGCATCTAGTGTATTAAGTTCATGGAGAAATGAAGTAATGCAATAAGAATGATGACATGATGTAGAAAAGATCTATTCATGTAGGAATAGAACCCATCTTTTTATCCTTAATAGGAATGATACATGCTACTCCTTCTATCACTGGGTAAGAACACTACACGATCGAATCCATCACAAAGCACCTCTTCCCATTGCAAGAAAAATCAATCTAGTTGGCCAAACCAAGCCAATGTTTCGAAGAAGAAATACGAGGCTATAATAATCATACATATAAGAGATCAAAGAAGACTCAAATAATATTCATAGATAGAATTGATCATAAACTCGCACATTCACCGGACCGAACAAACACACCGCAAAAAGTCATTACATCAAATAGATCTCCGAGAACATCGAGGAGAAAATTGTATTGAGAATCAAAAAGAGAGAACAAGCCATCTAGCTACTACGTACGGACCCGTAGGTCTGTGGAAAACTACCCACGCATCATCGAAGGAGCACCAATGAGGATGATGAACCCCTCTGTGATTGTGTTCCCCTCCGACAAGGTGTCGAAATTGGGTTCTAGATTGTCTTTCTTGGTTCTGGAACTTGCGGCGGCTGGAATTGTGTTCCGCCGACCCCCTAGGGTTTTTGGAATATTTGGGTATTTGTAGAGCTACGAGGTGGTGGAAAGGACCTCCGTGGGCCCTACCACACATCAGGGCACGCGAGGGGCCTCTGGCGCGCCCAGGTGGGTGGTGGGCCCCATGGGCTTCCCTCGTGCACTGCCTTGGCTCCCAAGTTGTCTTCTGGGCAGAAAAAAATCTCCAAAAAGTTTTGCTGCATTTTGACTCCGTTTGATTGATATTCTGCAAAGTAAAAATCAAGTAAAAAACAACAACTAGCACTGGGCGCTATGTCAATAGGTTAGTCCTAAAAATGATATAAATTTTCTATAAAATGAATGTAGAACATCCAAGAATGATAATATAACAACATGGAACAATAAAAAATTATAGATACGAAGCGGAGCATCAGCAGCTCGAGGTGCAGGTGGCGACGACAAGGGGCTGCGGGCGCGAGGGGTGGCGTCAGGCCGCTAGCGACGTTCACGAGGGGTGGCTGTGGCGGCCAGCAATGCGTGCAGGGGCGTAGAGGGGGACGCGATGTAGGTGGGCGGTGGCGAGCGCAGGCAGGCACGCACTGCGCAGGTGCGGGCACCAGCAAGGCCAGGGCAGGGCAGCGGCAATGCTTGCGCGGGTGGATTGGGGCATGGTACAGGAAAGAGTGACGGCGGGGGGGGGGGGGGGCGAGGCTCTGACCAGCGTTGGAGGGGAGAGGGGTGATACGTCTCCAACGTATCTATAATTTTTGATTGTTCCATGCTATTATATTATCCATCTTGGATGTTTTATATGCATTTATATGCTATTTTGGGACTAACCTATTAACCTAGAGCTTAGAGCCAGTCTCTGTTTTCCTTGTTTTTGAGTTTCGCAGAAAAGGAATATCAAACGAAGTCCAATTGACCTGAAAATTTACGGAGATTACTTTTGGACCAGAATAAGCCCATGGAGCATCGAAGATGGACCAGAAGAGTCCCAAGTCTACCACGAGGGTGGAGGGTGCGCCCTACCCCCAAGGCATGCCCCCTACCTCGTGGCTGCCTCGTGGAGCCCCCCTGACTTGTTCCTGATGCCAACACCTCTTATATATCCCCAAACTTCCAGAACAGAACCAAGATCGGGAGTTCCGCTGCTGCAAGCCCCTATGGCCACCAAAAACCAATCGGGACCCTGTTCCGACTCCCTGCCAGAGGGGGAATCCATCACCGGTGGCCATATTCATCATACCGACACTCTCCATGACGAGGAGGGAGTAGTTCACCCTCGGGGCTGAGGGTATGTACCAGTACCTATGTGTTTGATCTCTCTCTCTCATGTTCTTGATATGGCATGATCTTGATGTACCGCAAGCTTTGCTATTATAGTTGGATCTTATGATGTTTACCCCCCTCTACCTTCTTGTAATGATTGAGTTTCCATTTGAAGTTATCTTACCGGATTGAGTCTTTAAGGATTTGAGAACACTTGATATATGTATTGCATGTGCTTATCTGTGGTGACAATCGGGATATTCACGTGATCCACTTGACGTATGTTTTGGTGATCAACTTGCGGGTTCTCTGGCCTTGTGAACTAATACATAGGGGTTGGCACACGCTTTCGTCTTGACTCTCTGGTACAAACTTTGGGGCACTCTTTGAAGTTCTTTGTGTTGGTTTGAATAGATGAATCTGAGATTATGTGATGCATATCGTAAAATCAAACCCGCGGATACTTGTGGTGACATTGGAGTATCTAGGTGACATTAGAGTTTTGGTTGATGTGTGTCTTAGGTGTTATTTTACTACGAACTCTAGGGCTATTTGTGACACTTATAGGAATAGCCCAATGGATTAATCAGAAAGAATAACTTTGAGGTGGTTTCGTACCCTACAATAATCTCTTCGTTTGTTCTCCGCTATTTGTTACTTTGGAGTGACTCTTTGTTTCACATTGAGCGATTGTTATATGATCCAATTATGTTATCATCGTTGAGAGAACTTCCACTAGTGGAAGTATGAACCCTAGGCCTTGTTTCAAAGCATTGCAATACCGTTTTGGCGCACTTTGTTACTTGCTACCTTGCTGTTTTTATATTTTGGGATTACAAAAACCTATATCTACCATCCATATTACACTTGTATCACCATCTCTTCGCCGAACTAGTGCACCTATACAATTTACCATTGTATTGTGTGTGTTGGGGACACAAGAGACTCTTTGTTATTTGGTTGCAGGGTTGTTTGAGAGAGACCATCTTCATCCTACTCCTCCCACAGATTGATAAATCTTAGGTTGTCCACTTGAGGGAAATTTGCTACTGTCCTACAAACCTATGCACTTGGAGGCCCAACAACGTCTACAAGAAGAAGGTTGCGTAGTAGACATCAAGCTCTTTTCTGGCGCCGTTGCCGGGGATGTTAGTGCTTGAAGGTATATCTTTAGATCTTGCAATCGAATCTTTTAGTTTCTTGTTTTATCACTTGTTTAGATTATAAAAGAAAACTACAAAAAAAATGAAATTGAGGTTGCCTCATATGCTTCATCCTTTTAATGTCTTTCGTGAAAATGATGGAAAGGAAAATTGTGCTCAAGTGCTAGAAGAAGAATGCATTAAAATGTTCGACACTAAATCTTTGAATGATGAGCACAATTTCAATGTTGTTAGTATGAATTCATTGAATATCCATAGTACTTATGATGATTGCACTAGTCATGATAAAAATGTTTCTTATAAGCATATCGACTTTTGTGGAGTGCATAGAGTTTGCTGTTACATACCAAAAAGGGAAGATAGATTTTGCAAGAGGCATAAGTAGTTAGAAACTAAATGGTTGCAAGAGAGGCTAGATGTTTGTGCTGAAAATTTAAATTTTCTTCACCATCCTTGTGAACTTTGCAATGAACATGGTCATTTGAATATCTAATGCAAATTGTTTCATGATCGAATCGTGTCCAAAAATTGTGATGACTTGATTTCCCTTGCGCATCATAATGAACTTAGTTTGCTTCTGGGTTATGAAGAAATGAAACGTATAACTAAGGATATTCCAGAATTTGTCCTTGAGAGAGTTCTTGATTTTGATCTAGAGGAAATTTGTATATATTGTGCGGTGAATTGCATTGAAAATCCTTATATTGCCAATTACATAAAGACAAGAAAACAAATAGAGGATGAAGAGAATACTAATGGAAGGGATGAGGTTTCCCAATATCCTCTTATTATTTATTATGATGAATGAGGTAACAAGGAGGAGCTTTCTATTCAACCAATCTCATTAATAAGGAGCTCCAAAAAGAGGATTAAACCCACACATAATGTGGAGAAAAAAAAGAAAAGACAGAGAAGCAAGGGTAAAAAGGTATCCCTCCCAAATGATGTTGCTCCTATTACTCATTGTGATGATAATAATTGCTATACTATTGGTGCTATCCATACTATTAATGATGAGAGTGATTATGCTTATGATATGCAAAGGCCCAAGCTTGGGGATGCTATGTTTGATGAGAATGACATGTTTAAAATTTATTTGTTGCAATTAATGTTTGTCCCAAGCTTGGGGATGCTATGGTTAATCAATATGGTATTTTTAGTCTCCCAAGTTTTGATATGCAAAATTATTATGATGATAGAATGCCTCCTATTTATGATGATTATATTGATGAAAGTGGGTTTTGAAGAGTGTCAACTTTAGGAAGTAATGATCCCACTATTTTGGAGGGTGTTGAATCTTATTGTGATAATTATGAAAGTGGATTTGGAGAGGTCATGACTTTATTTAGTGATGAACCCACTAATTTGGAAGAGGTTCCAATTGATTATGAGAACAAAGTTTATGATGATTATGAGATGACATGTATGCTATAAAGAATATTTATAACCATGAAACTTGTCATCTTGATTTTAATTTTCAATTCGATTATGCCTCACATGATAGTTATTTTGTTGAGTTTGCTCCCACTACTATTCATGAGAAGAAATTTGCTTATGTGGAGAGTAATAAACATTCTATGCTTATGCATCATGAAAAGAGTGCTTTATGTGATGGTTATATTGTTTAATTCATTCATGATGCTACTGAAAATTATTATGAGGGAGGAATATATGCTTGTAGGAGTTGCAATAATATCAGGTTTCCTCTCTATGTGTTGAAAATTTTGAAGTTATGCTTGTTTTGCCTTCCTATGCTAGTTGATTCTTGTTCCCATAAGTTGTTTGCTCACAAAATCAATATGCATAGGAAGTGGTCTAGACTTAAATATGCTAGTCATATTCTTCATGATGCTCTCTTTGTGTTTCAATTCTTATCTTTTATGTGAGCATCATTGATATCATCATGCCTAGCTAAAAAGGCATTAAAGGAAAGCGCTTGTTGGGAGACAACCCAATATTTACCCCTACTGTTTTTGCGTGTTCACATTATTATGCTACTGTAGTAATCATGTTTTATAGATTTTGTTTCAATAAAGTGCCAAGTAAAGCCTTTGGGATAGTGTGGATGATAGTTGACTTGATTCTGTGCAAAACAGAAACTTTTGTGCTCAGTCCAGGAAATTTGCAAATTCACCTGAACGTGACTTTGATCTGAATTTTTTAAACGAGATTGATATACAAATTTCCTAGATTGTCCTAATTTTTCAGAATTTTCAGAGTTACAGAGGTTTGGAAAGTTTCCAGATTACTATAGACTGTTCTGTTTTTGACAGATTCTGTTTTCATTGTGTTGTTTGCTTATGTTGATGAATCTATGAGTAGTATCGGAGGGTACGAACCATGGAGAAGTTGGAGTACAGTAGATATAACACCAATATGAATTTAGAATGAGTTCACAATAGTACCTAAGTGGTGATTTATTTTCTTATACTAACAGAGTTTACGAGTTTTCTGTTGAGTTTTGTGTTGTGAAGTTTTCAAGTTTTGGGTGAAGTTTCGATGGACTATGGAATAAGGAGTGGCAAGAGCCTAAGCCTGGGGATGCCCAAGGCACCCCAAGGTAACATTCAAGGAATATACAAGCAACTAAGCTTGGGGATGCCCCGGATGGCATCCCCTCTTTCGTCATCGTTCATCGGTAACTTTACTTGGAGCTATATTTTTATTCACCACATGATAAGTGTTTTGCTTGGAGTGTCATTTTATTTTATTTTGTTTTGCTTGCTGTTTGAATAATATCCCAAGATCTAAAATTCTTAAATGTTAGAGATTCTTCACATAGTTATGCAATTATTCGACTACTCATTGATCTTCACTTATATCATTTGGAGTAGTTTGTCATTTTCTCTAGTGCTTCACTTATATCTTTTTAGAGCACAGAGGTGGTTTTATTTTGAAGAAATTGATGAACTCTCACGCTTCACCTATATTATTTTGAGAGTCTTAAACATCATAGTAATTTGCTTTGGTTATGAATTTAGTCCTAATATGATGGGCATCATATACAGTGCATTGAATACTATGAGAAGTTTGATTCCTTATGATTGTTTTGAGATATGAGGATGGTGATATTAAAGTCATGCTAGTGAGTAATTGTGGATTGTAGAAATACTTGTGCTAAGGTTTGTGATTCCCGTAGGATGCACGTATGGTGAACCGTTATGTGATGAAGTTGGAGCATGATTTATTTATTGATTGTCTTCCTTATGAGTGACGGTCGGGGATGAGCGATGGCCTTTTCCTACCAATCTACCCCCTAGGAGCATGCGCGTAGTACTTTGTTTTGATGACTAATAGATTTTTACAATAAGTACGTGAGTTCTTTATGACTAATGTTGAGTCCATGGATTATACGCACTCTCACCCTTCCACCATTGCTAGCCTCTCTAGTACCGCACAACTTTCGCCGGTACCATACACCCACCATATACCTTCCTCAAAATAGCCACCATACCTGCCTATCATGGCATTTCCATAGCCATTCTAAGATATATTGCCATGCAACTTTCCACCATTCCATTTATTATGGCATGATTCATCATTGTCATATTGCTTTGCATGATCATGTAGTTGACATCGTCTTTGTGACAAAGCCACCTTTCATAATTCTTTCATACATGTCACTCTTGATTCATTGCACATCCCGGTACACCACCGGAGGCATTCATATAGATTCATATTTTGTTCTAAGTATCGAGTTGTAATTCTTGAGTTGTAAGTAAATAAAAGTGTGATGATCATCATTATTAAAGCATTGTCCTAGTGAGGAAAGGATGATGGAGACTATGATTCCCCCACAAGTCGGGATGAGACTCCGGATGAATTTTTTTTAGAAAAATGAGAGAAAAAGAGAGAAGGGGAATGCTACTATCCTTTTACCACACTTGTGCTTCAAAGTAGCACCATGATCTTCATGATAGAGAGTCTCCTATGTTGTCACTTTCATATACTAGTGGGAATTTTTCATTATAGAACTTGGCTTGTATATTCCAATGATGGGCTTCCTCAAATTGCCCTAGGTCTTCGTGAGCAAGCGAGTTGGACGCACACCCACTTAGTTTCTTTTTGAGCTTTCATACACTTATAGCTCTAAGTGCATCCGTTGCATGGCAATCCCTACTCACATTGATATCTATTGATGGGCATCTCCATAGCCTGTTGATACGCCTAGTTGATGAGAGACTATCTCCTTCTTTTTTGTCTTCTCCACAACCAC
Organism: Triticum aestivum; assembly: GCF_018294505.1. Lineage (NCBI taxonomy): Eukaryota > Viridiplantae > Streptophyta > Magnoliopsida > Poales > Poaceae > Triticum > Triticum aestivum. Next base: position 352,309,727 of record NC_057798.1, read on the forward strand.
CAAATTCTGTTCCACCTATAGTGCTTTGTCCATGGCTCACACTCATGTATTGCGTGAAAGTTGAAAAGGTTTGAGAACATCAAATGTATGAAACAATTGCTTGGCTTGTCATCGGGGTTGTGCATGATTTGAATATTTTGTGTGATGAAGATGGAGCATAGCCAGCCTATATGATTTTGTAGGGGTAGCTTTCTTTGGCCATGTTATTTTGAGAACACATTATTACTTTATTAGTATGCTTGAATTATTATTGTTTTCTATGTCGATATTAAACTTTTTTTTGAATCTTTCGGATCTGACCATTCATGCCACAATAAAGAGAATTACATGGATAAATATGTTAGGTAGCATTCCACATCAAAAATTCTGTTTTTATCATTTACCTACTCGAGGACGAGCAGGAATTAAGCTTGGGGATGCTTGATACGTATCCAATGTATCTATAATTTTTTATTGTTCAATGATATTATATTATCCATCTTGGATGTTTTATATGCATTTATATGCTATTTTATATGATTTTTGGGACTAACCTATTAACCTAGAGCCCAATGCTAGTTTCTGTTTTTTCCTTGTTTTGAGTTTCACAAAAAAGGAATATCAAACAGAGTCCAATTGACCTGAAAATTTATGAAGATTATTTCTGGACCACAAGAAGCCCACAGAGCATCGGAGATGGATAAGAAGAGTCCCGAGTCAACCACGAGGGTGGAGGGTGCGCCCTACCCCCTAGGCACGCCCCTACCTCGTGGATGCCTCGTGGACCCCCCTGACTTGTTCCCGATATACCCCCAAACTTCTAGAACAGAACCAAGATCGGGAGTTCCACCACCGCAAGCCTCAGTAGCCACCAAAAACCAATCGGGACCCTATTCCAGCACCCTGCCGGAGGGGGAATCCATCACCGGTGGCCATCTTCATCATCCCGGTGCTCTACATGACAAGGAGGGAGTAGTTCACCCACGGGGCTAAGGGTATGTACCATTAGCTATGTGTTTGATCTCTCTCTCTCTCTCAAGTTCTTGATATGACACGATCTTGATGTACTACAAGCTTTGCTATTATAGTTGGATCTTATGATGTTTCTCCCCCGCTACCTTCTTGTAATGATTGAGTTCTCCCTTTGAAGTTATCTTATCGGATTGAGTCTTTAAGGATTTGAGAACACTCGATATATGTCTTGCATGTGCTTATCTGTGGTGACATTGGGATATTCACGTGATCCACTTGATGTATGTTGTGGTGATCAACTTGCAGGTTTTGTGACCTTGTGAACTTATGCATAGGGGTTGGCACACGTTTTCGTCTTGACTCTCCGGTAGAAACTTTGGGGAACTCTTTGAATTTCTTTGTGTTGGTTTGAATAGATGAATTTGTGATTGTGTGACGCATATCGTACAATCAAACCCGCGGATACTTGTGGTGAGATTGGAGTATCTAGGTGACATTAGGGTTTTGGTTGATGTGTGTCTTAAGGTGTTATTTTACTACAAACTCTAGGGATGTTTGTGACACTTATAGGAATAGCCCAATGGATTGATCGGGAAGAATAACTTTGAGGTGGTTTCGTACCCTACAATAATCTCTTCTTTTCTTCTCCGCTATTATTGACTTTGGAGTGACTCTTTGTTGCACATTGAGGGATTGTTATATGATCCAATTATGTTATCATTGTTGAGAGAACTTGCACTAGTGAAAGTATGAACCCTAGGCCTTGTTTCGAAGCATTGCAATACCGTTTTCGCTCACTTTTTTTACTTGCTACCTCGCTGTTTTTATATTTTCAGATTACAAAAACCTATATCTACCATCCATATTACACTTGTATCACCATCTCTTCGCCGAACTAGTGCACCTATACAATTTACCATTGTATTGGGTGTGTTGGGGACACAAGAGACTCTTTGTTATTTGGTTGGAGGGTTGTTTGAGAGAGACCATATTCATCCTACGCCTCGCACGGATTGATAAACCTTAGGTCATCCACTTGAGGGAAACTTGCTACTATCCTACAAACCTCTGCACTTGGAGGCCCAACAACATCCACAAGAAGAAGGTTGCATAGTAGACATCAAGGGGCGGTGAGGCATGAGGTCACGGCTCGGGGAGGAGACGAGGACGATGACAGAGAGCCCCTCGGGCGGCGGCTGTAAGCGGCGGCGGGGTTGGGCTTGCGCACCCAATCCAGATCGAGGGAGAGGGGAATTGGGGGGGGGAGAGGAGTGGCGTCGGCTAGGGTTAGGGTTTGCCCCTCGGGGTTATAGGACAGGGGCTAGGCCGACCAGCTGGTTAGCTGGGCCGGTTGGCCCAAGGGTGTTCCTTTCAGTCTTTTTTATTTGTTTTTCTTTCTTTTTTCTTTTTCTTTTTGCTATTTTATTTTAATATCACATTATTTTAGTGTAATAAATTATAAAAAATAGTTTCTAAATTACTATTACTAAATATACTACTTCCACAAAAAGTTTAACTCCAAAATAAAATAGTTTAATATTTTATAAAATACAAAAGGCATTTAGTTAATTGTTATAGCCACTATTTTAATTATTTCAGTGCATTTAAGCATTTTATAAAAAAGTGGATTCTTCACCATTAATACCTATGAATTATTTGCTACATTTTTAACATTTTAGTTTTGACATTTAGAAACTTTAATTATTTGACTTTATTTTAAATTTGAATTCGAACTGGTTTTGAACCAACGGGAGATTAGCAACAATAACAGTGGTGGCATGGCATCATTATCAGGGGATTACTGTAGCTTAATTATTCGGGCATTATAGATATACATGGGTGTTCTTTCTCAAGACAAGATGAAACACAAGACACCTTCATGAAGTTTGCCAAAGAAGTCCAACATCAACATAATTATGAGATCAAGGCAATTCAAAGTGACAACGACATCGAGTTCAAGAATTATACTATGGACGAGTTCTTGAGTGATGAGGGGATCAAGTATCAATATGACATGGACTACACTCCTCAACAAAATGATGTCACGGAAAGGAAGAACCGGACTCTCATTGATATGGCTAGGACCATGCTTGATGAGTACAAGTCTCCATACAAGCTTTGGGCTGAAACCATCAATACTGCGTGTCATACTTCAAACCGGCTTTATCTTTGTAAGCTCAAGAACAAAACACCCTATCAACTCCTAATCGGGAGAAAGCCTAACGTCAAATACTTCCTAGTATTCGGTTGTAAGTGTTTCATTCTAAACAAGAAATCCCGTTTAGCTAAGTGTGAGCCTAAAGCTTATGATGGCATATTTGTTGGATATGCATCAAACTCTCATGATTACCGCATTCTCAATAAATGCACCAGATGTATTGAGGAAATGGTGAACCTGGAGTTTGATGAAGATAATGGCTCCCGTGCGGAGCAAATTGTTCCTTGTGTTGTAGGTGACGATGCTCCTTCACATGCTATAAGGACTATGGGGATAGGCCACATTCGTCCACAAGAAACACCCCAAGTCCAAATAGAAGGAGTAAGAGCCCCTTTTGTGGAATACCCACAAGGGAAGTCATCACCCCCACCTTAAGTGCAAGATGCTATAGGGGATCATGAACCTATCCAAGAACAAAAACAAGCCCCTCATATTTCCGAGCAAGATCAAGGGAAAGATCAACCAAGTCGTGAGGAACCAAACATTGAGGTCCAAGATCAAGTTCAAGTTCAAATTTAAGCGTCTCTTACAAGATCTCATCCTTGTGAGCAAGAGCTTGAGATTGTGAAGCAAAGCTGTCATCAAGGCAAAAGCATTTGCAAGGTCAGGCTTCTTCACCAAGTGAAGAAGAGCTTGCACTCAAGGAGCAAAAGGTGGCCGTAAAGTTAAAGCATCTTCAACAGCTCACCGAGAATATTTATGAGAGTATCAAAACAGGGGTAACCACTCATAATGTTTGGAAAACTTTTGTGAATATCACTCATTTGTCCCTTGTATTGAGGCCCTTAAGGTTGAAGAAGCTCTTGATGATCTGGATTGGGTCGATGCTATGGATGAAGAACTCAACAACTTCACCCGCAACAAAGTTTGGACCCTTGTGGAGATACCCAAGGAACATCATAATTTCATTGGAACCAAGTGAATTTTTAAGAACAAGCAAGATGGACATGGATAAGTCTCTAGAAAAAAAATAAAGTTAGTGGCACAAGGGTTCACCCAAGTTGAAGGTTTGGACTTCGGTGAAACTGTTGCCCCTGTTGCTCGTCTTGAGTCCATTCGTATCTTTCTTGCATATGCATCTAATCATGATATTAAATTGTTTCAAATGGATGTGAAGAGTGCATTTCTTAATGGTCCTCTTAAGGATTCGGTGTATGTCAAGCAACCCCCTGGTTTCGAAAATCCCGATCACCGCACTCATGTTTATGAACTCCATAAGGCACTCTATGGACTTAAACAAGCACCTCGTGCTTGGTATGATCACCTTATGTCATTCCTAAGTGAGAAGGGGTTTCAGATCGGGTTAATAGATTCCACCCTCTTCACAAAGAGGGTAAAAGGAGAATTGTTTGTGTGCCAAATATATGTTGGTGAAATTATGTTTGGGTCCACTAACCATGCTATTGACATTGAGTTTGAGAATCTTATGACCAAGTAATTTGCTATGAGCATATGGGAGAGTGGAAGTTCTTCCTAGGATTTCAAGTTAAGCAGTTGAGAGGAGGAACTTTCATCAATCAATCCCTATATATCCAAGACATGCTCAAAAGATTCAAAATGTTGGATGTCAAGCCCATGAAGACACCTATGCCCACAAATAAACAACTTAATCTTGATCCCAGTGGTAAAGATGTGGATCAAAATGTAAATCGTTCTATCATTGGTTTTTTGCTTTAACTTTGTGCATCTAGACCGAATATTATGTTGAGAGTATGTATGTGTGCAAGATTTCAATCCGCTTCCAAGAAAATCCATTTGATGGCGGTGAAAAGAAATCTTAGATATTTGGTTCACACCCCAAACTTGGGCCTTTGGTATCCCAAATGATCTACATTCAAGTTAATGGAATATTTGGACTTGGATTGGGCCGAAGACAAGGTTGGCCACAAATCCACATTCAACACATGTCAATTCCTAGGGAGATCTTTGGTAAGTTGGTCATCACAGAAGCAAAATTGTGTATCTCTCTCCACTACCGAAGCTGAGTTCGTCGCCGCCGAAAGTTGTTGTGCACAATTATTATGGATGAGGCAAACTTTGATGGATTATGGTGTCAAATGTGACAAAGTGCCTCTTTTGTCTGGCAATGAAAGTGCAATCAAGATCACCGACAACCCCGTGCAACATAACTGAACCAATCATATTGATATTCATCATAATTTTCTTCGGGATCATGTGGCATGTGAAGACATAGAAATATTCCATGTTGGCACCGAAAAGCAACTTGAAGTCATTTTCACGAAGCCGATTGATGAAGCAGGATTCCACGAGTTAAGGCATGATCTAAATGTTGTGGATACGAGTAACTTGGATTGACCGTCTTGTAACCGCAAACATGATCAGCTTGTATCTTGTTTAGATGTAGGCACATATGCATGGGGAGATAGTTCAAATCATGAGATATCTTGTCCTACTAGTGCATAAATTGAACAAAATCTTTCACATTCGCCATTTTTTGGTACTTGTGCTTCAAAGATGAGTATTGGTCTTGGGCCCAAGGTTCATATCTTCGTGATGCCATACCAAATAACCTTAAACATGGTGGCTATGGCCACAACCCTCCCTTGGAGGTTGGATCTTCATTTAGTTCTTATTGGGGTTCTTAGACCTTGTGTTGCTAGTTGCATGTTTGACGAATGCACTCACTTTTTTCCAGTTAGGTGTTTGTCTCCTTCTTTGTTAATGTATTTGATCTTCTTTCCTATTCATTACTTTTCTTAGACATGCTTTTCATCTAGTGCAAGTGCTCCACTTAAACCTTTCTAGTAGTTTAGGAGTTCGCTTACGATGTGTTCAGAAGTGAGATGGCCTTGAACATTTACCCTTGGTAAGGATAGCTAATCTACCCAGCTAAGAGTCAATTCTGTTCTGCGATGTCAGAATATACTGGACACTCTGTGTCCATGGGCTTGTACCATGTGCACGGGACCCCTCGTGCCCACGAGCACTTTATCCCATGCGCACGGGGTAGCGGTCCTGACGCCCTAAGAGGCGGGGTTTGTGGGGGTTAGGGCTCAGTCCCTTCCATTCAACCCTCATGCCCCTACACGCCTCTGGGAGCCACCATCATCGCCTCCAGCCCTCCCAGTGCCTCCTCGCACCGTGGAAGCAATCCCCTTTGTGCTTCTTGCCGAGGATGGGATCCTCCTCTGGTATGCATCCCTTCCTCTCTTTTTAGTGGAGGAAATCCTTTGTTTCTTCTCAAATATCTTCTAGGGTTTCTCTTTGGATTAGATCGGTTGTTTCCTTCGGTAGTATGACTTAAAATCACATAGAACTAGTCTGGGTCCACCACGCAACATGCCCTATTCGTCTGGGAAGTGGCTCTCGCTAGATGCCCCGTGCGAATGGGACATGGTTCATGCCCACATGACCCCCATGTGCATGGGTCGTGTACCGAGCACACGAGGTCCTGGATCCCTGTGCAGACGAGGTGTGCAGAGTAGTTATGTTTGATTGTTTGTCTATCTATTCCATGCCATAATGATACGTCTCCATCATAGCTATAATTTTTGATTGTCTCATGCCAATATTATAAAACTTTCACATACTTTTGTCAACAATTTATATGATTTATTAGACTAACATATTGATCCAGTGCCCACTGCCAGTTCATGTTTGTTGCATGTTTTTCCGTTTCGCAGAATATCCATATCAAACAAAGTCAAAACGCGATAAAAATTTATGGAGATTTATTTTGGAATATATGTGAATTTTTGGAAGAAGAATCAATGCAAGATGGTGCTCGAGGGGCCCACTAGGCACCAGGGTGCGCCAGGGGGCCCCATGCGAGCCCTGATGGGAAGTGGCACCTCGTAAGGCGGTTGCTGCCCCTCTTTCGCCACAAGAAAGATAATTTTATGGATGAAAATCCCCTAAAAGTTTCAGCCCAATTAGAGTTACGACTCTCCGGAAATTTAAGAAACACTGAAGGACCAGAAAACAGGAACGCAAAAAAGAAGAGAATATATATATATATATATATATATATATATATATATATATATATATATATATATATATATATATATATATATATATAGAGAGAGAGAGAGAGAGAGAGAGATCCAGTCTAGGAGGGGCTCCTGCCCCTCCGCCGCCATGGAGGCCATGGAACAGAGGAGTAACTCTCCTCCCATCTAGGGGGAAGGCCAAGGAAAAATAAAAAGGAGGGGGCTCTCTCCGCCTCTCTCCCGGTGGCGCTGGAATGCTGCCCAGACAATCATCGTGACGACGATCTGCACCAACAACTTCGCCGCCGTCAACATCAACTGTCTACCCCTCTATGCAGCAGTGTAACACCTCTTCTCCCCGCTATAATCTCTACTCAAATATGGTGATTAATCCTACATATTATTATCCAATGATGTGTTGCCATCCTATGATGTTTGAGTAGATTCATTTTGTCCTATGGGTTGATTGATGATTGTGATTGGTTTGAGTTGTACGTTTTATTTTGGTGCTATCTTATGGTGCCCTCTGTTTCGCTCAAGCGTGTGGGATTCCCGCTGTAGGGTGTTGAAATACGTTCATGATTCGCTTATGGTGGGTGGTGAGAGTGACAGAAGCTTATACCCGAGTAAGGGGGTTGTTGCGTATGGGATAAAGAGGACTTGATACTTAATGCTATGGTTGGGGTTTATCTTAATGATCTTTGGTAGTTGTGGATTCTTTCTAGAGTTCCAATCATAAGTGCATATGATCCAAGTACGAAAATTATGGTAGCTCATGCCTCTCCCTCATATAAAATTGCAATAATGATTATCGATCTAGTTATCGATTGCCTAGGGACAAAATACTTCTCTTGTGTTACAAAAAGCTTTCTTCTAAATAACTAACTTTTATTATCTTGCAAATTACTTGTAGTTTTATTCTTGCTAAGTACATCTAGTTTTATTCTTGCATTATCCTATCACCTACAAAATAGTTTCATACTTGTTCTAGGTAAAGCGAACGTTAGGTGTGCGCAGATTTATATCGGTGGTCGATAGAACTTGGAGGGAATATAAATTCTACCTTTAGCTCCTCGTTGGGTTCGACACTCTTCTTTATCAAAAAAAATCTACAATTGATCCCCTATACTTGTGGGTTATCAAGACCTTTTTCTGGCGCCGTTGCCGGGGAGCAATAGTGTGGGGTGAATATTCTCATGTGTTCTTGTTTGCTTTAGCACTAAGTAGTTTTTATTTTCTATTTTAAGTTGTTCTCTATCTTTAGTTATGGATACAGAACACAAAATACCCCAAAAAATTAGTTGTACTTGCTACTCATGGAGATGGGGAACCTCCTAAAACCATCGATGCTCGTTATGTGGAAAATATGAAACACTACTTTGTCAATCTTGAGAAAACCCCATTCAACTCGATAATTGGAGACACGTTGGATCAACATGAATACTGTAGGGATTATCGCTTGACTCAAAAAGGGAAAATCTTATGGAATCAAATTGAAATGTTGCAATGGTATGCTTGGAATTTATACTTGAGATATGATTATACCTGTTGCTCTAGGATGAAGGGTCCACGCCTTCCCTTTTCATGTTAATTTGATGATAATGAAACATTGGCTTGTTATGCTAATTGTAGATATGATTACTATGACGTGGAACGAATAGAAGAATTTGTTGCTTTTAAGGGTGCTTGTGAAATTGAATCATTGTTTGAAAAGTATGAAGATTTTGATGATGCTATTTATAGACCTGAAAATTTTGCTATACTTAAATATTGCTATGAGAACTATAAATACAATTCCGATATTGATGTATTTATTAGGAAAGTCTCCGTTGTCTAAGAAGAGACTAATATTTTGCCGGAAACTATGGAGGAATAAATTGTTGAAACTGTGAGCTCATTGGATGAAAAATATGATGAGGAGAGCGAAGAACAAAAGGAGGAAGAGAAGATGAACTACCCATGCCCACCTTCTAATGAGAGTAACTCTTCTACTCGTACATTATTTAATTTCCATTCATGCCTACTGAAGGATGAATGCTATGATGATTGTTATGATCCCTTGGATTCATTTGAAATATTCCTTTTTGATGAACTTGATGCTTGCTATGCTTGTGGCCAAGATGCTATTATGAATTTTGCTTATGGAGATGAACTTGCTATAGTTTCTTATGTTGAGAATGAAATTGTTGCTATTGCACCCACACATGATAGTCCTATTATCTTTTTTGAATTCTCCCAACTACACTATATCGGAGAAGTTTGCTCTTATTAAGGATTATATTGATGGGTTGCGTTTACTGTTACACATGATGATTTTGATGAATATAATATACATGTGCTTGCTGCTCCTACTTGCAATTATTATGAGAGAGGAACCACATCTCAACCTCTCTATGTTTCCAACACAATAAAATTGCAAGAAACTGCTTATGCTATGTATTGGTCTTTACTTGATGTGCATGAATTGTTCTTTTATGACATTCCGATGCATATGAAGAGAGTTAGACTTTGTTGTTGCATGATATATGTTACTTTGTGCTCATTACTAAAATACAAATCATTGTTAATTATAATTGGCTTTGATATACCTTGGGATCCGGGTGGATCAATTACTTGAGCACTTTATGCCTAGCTTAATGGCTTTAAAGAAAGCACTACCAGGGAGACAACCAGGAAGTTTTAGAGAGTCATTTATTTATCTTGTGTTATTTTATAAAGTTTAAAAACAAAAAAAATATAGCGAGGAACCTAAAACTTTTCAAAAAGAAAAGTGAAAGCAAGAAAGACGAACACCGTGGAAGTGGGGGACATCCTTGAACTTTGTTCATGCCCATGGAAACTTTGTGAATCTTAATTATAGAAACTTTCAAACAAAAATAATTATCCCCTTGTACAAATCCATTGTATTATAAAAATAATGTGCCGAGATTTGCCTTTAGGATGTATAGATTGCTTATTTGGTATGAGCGGTGCAAAAAAAAGAAACTTTGGATGTTGTGCGTGAACTTACATTTTTTACTAGAACGTCCAAAGTTTCTAATTTTTTTACACAGTACTGCTATGAATTTTTTACACAGTTCCTAATTTTTAAGAATTTTTGGAGTTACAAAAGTATGGTCAATGTTCAGATTGCTATAGACTGTCCTGTTTTTTATGCATTGTTTTGCTTGTCTTTATGGAACTATGGAGTGTGTCAAGTGGTATAAGCCATGGAGAAGTTAGAATAAAGTAGGGATAATGCAAAAATAAAATATGAATAGGTTTGCAACAGTACTTAAAGTAGTGATTTGCTTTATTATACTAACAGATCTCACGAGGGTTTTGTTAAGTTTTGTGTGGATGAAGTGTTCGAATATCGAGGAGGTCTCGATATGAGGAGAAGGAGGAGAGGCAAGAGTTCAAGCTTGGGGATGCTCAAGGCACCCCAAGTAAGTATTCAAGGAGACTCAAGCATCTAAGCTTGGGGATGCCCCGGAAGGCATCCCATATTTCTTCAATAAGTATTGATATGTTTCGGTTTTTTGTTTTGTTCGGGTGATATTCATAAATCTTGGAGCGTCGTGTGTTCTTATTTTTCTTCTAATAATGCACCATGTTGGTATGATATAGTCCTTGGTTGATTTATAGAATGCTCTTTGAAGTTCACTTATATCTTTTGAGTATGGCTTTATAGAATGCTTCATGTGCTTCACTTATATCATTTGGAGTTTGGATTGCATGTTTATCTTCACATGGAAAACCGTTATTTGTAGAATGCTCTTTTTCTTCACTTATATTTTTTCAGAGCATGGTATTTTGTAGAAAGAATTAAACTCTGTTGTTTCACTTATATCTATTTAGAGAGTCCACATGAATTGGTCATTCACATGGTTAGTCATAAAATTCTACATAAAACTTGTAGATCACTGAATATGATATGTTTGATTCCTTGCAACAGTTTTGCAATATAGAGATGCTAATATGTGGGAGGTAATAGTGAATGATTGTGGTTTAGTAAGAATATTGGTGTTAAGGTTTGCGATTCCCTATGCATGCATGTAAAGTCCATAGTTATGCAACGAAGTTATATCCTACTTACGGTACATTATTTAGTGTTAGTTATGTTCAATGCACGTTTATGACCGTTTTTGCTTTTTGGTTGGTCACTTCTCAATCTATTTGCTAGCCTCCATTTGTACTAAGCGGGAATGCTACTTGTGCATCCAACTCTTTAAACCTAAGGTTTTTCCATATGAGTCCACCATACCTACCTATATGCGGTATTTACATGTCGTCCCAAGTAAATTTGCATGTGACAACTCTACTTATTCAAAAAAAATCTGTTTTGTGTTCCTGTACCGCTCATGTGGCGGCAGGGGGTGGCCAATATTTTCCATGCTAGGCGGGTTATTCTCATGATGAGTGTTTGTTCACTTGTCATTGTGATAATCCACAAGTATAGGGGATCACAACAATTTTCGAGGGTAGAGTATTCAACCCAAATTTATAGATTCGACACAAGGGGAGCCAAAGAATATTTGAAGGTATTAGCAGCTGAGTTGTCAACTCAACCACACCTGGAGATTAATTATCTGCAGCAAAGTGATTAGTAGCACAGTAGTATGATAGTTTTGATAGTAGTAGCAACAACAATAGTAACGGTAACAGTGATAGTAGTGATTTTGTAGCAGCAATTATAGCAGTAGCAACAATAGTAACTTAGCAAGAGCAATATAATGTAAATTCGTAGGCATTGGATCGATGACTCGTTGGATGATATTCATCATGAGACAGTTATAAACTAGGGCGATACGGCTCTAGCTCCAGTTCATAAATATAACGTAGGCATGTATTCCGTAAATTGTCATACGTGCTTATGGAAAGAACTTGCATGACATCTTTTGTCCTACCCTCCCGTGGCAGTGGGGTCCTATTGGAAACTAAGGGATATTAAGGCCTCCTTTTAATAGAGAACCGGAACAAAGCATTAGCACACGATGAATACATGAACTCCTCAAACTACGTTCATCACCGGGAGTGGTCCCGACTATTGTCACTCCGGGGTTGCTGGATCATAACACATAGTAGGTGACTATAACTTGCAAGATCGGATCTAGAATATGGATATAATGGTGATAACATAAGCAGGGCAAAGTCATAACAACATCAATCTCAGAACATAGTGGATACTAGGGATCAGGCGCTAACAAAACTAACTCGATTACATGAGGAATCTCATCCAACTCCTCACCGACCAGCGAGCCTACGAAGGAATTACTCGCTCCCGGTGGGGAGCATCATGGAATTGCCGATGGAGATGTGTTGGTGATGATGAAGATCGAAGATCCCTCTCATCGGATCCCCAAACGGACTCCAGATCTGGCCTCCTGATGAAGAACATGAGACGGCGGCGGCTCCATCTCGTGAAACGCAATAATTCTTTCTCCCCGATTTTTTCTAGAAATATGTGATTTTATAGTGTTGGTTTCAGGGTCATCGGGGCCACCAGGTGGGGACAACCCATCGGGGCGCGCCTGGGGGGGGGGGGGAGCAGGCGCACCCTGGTTGGTTGTGCCCACCCAAGTGCCCCCCTCAGGTGGCTGTTGGCTCCAGAAATTCTCTTTATTGATATAAAAACTCCTCGCAATGTTTCGTTCCATTCGGAGAACTTTTATTTGTGCACAAAAACAACACCAGGGTAGTTCTGCTGAAAACAGCGTCAGTCCGGGGCTAGTTTCATTCAAATCATGCAAATTAGAGTCCAAAAGAAGAGGAAACGCGTTAGGAAAAGTAGATATGACGGAGACGTATCAAGTCCCCCAAGCATAAACCTTTGCTTGTACTCAAGCAATTCAGTTGATAAACTAAAAGTGAAAAAGAAAAACTTTTACGAACTCTTTTGCTCTTGTTTCATAAATAAGCTTAAACAACACCCAGGTTTTTAGCAAAGATTATAACTAACCATGTCGACAATAACTCTTAAACATTATATTAACTCATACCAATGACATAATCAACTAGAGATCAATAATAAGATATCTCAAACAGCAACACGTTGTCAAAACAACCATGATGTAATATGATAATAGTGGTATCTAGCTAGCGCTTTCTGAGACCGCAAAACATAAATGCAGAGCACCCCCAAAGTTCAAGCAGCGACTAAACATTGTAATTCATGGTAGAAAAGATCCAGTCATGATGCACCCAACATTAGCTACAGACAATGTATCAGCATGACAACAATGCTCTCAAGTTCTGGCGCTTATTTGAGAAGGTGAAGACACAACATAAAGTAAATAGATAGTCTCTTCGTAGAGGGAAGCAGTGATTTACAGAGGTGCCAGAGCTCAAGTTTTAAAACAGAGGTAAATGAAATTTTGAGACATGCACCTATCAGTTATCAATATCTTCCATGCTAAACACGCTAGTGGCGGTTCCCAAGCGAAAAAGTAAAGGTTATGACTCCATTGGGAGTTTTTGTTTGATTGTTTGAGAGATCAATTCTTTTTGTAATTTGGGACTGGGCATCCCTATTACCGCCCTTTTCTCATGCGATGGCGAGTGAATAAACACTCGACCTGAGAATAACCCGCTTAGCATGGAAGATACCGACTACCTCTTGTCGTTCCATGAACGATCCAGGCACACAAAAAGGATATTTATTTGAAGTTTTTAGAGATGGCACATGCAAATTTACTTAGGATGGCAGGGTAATACCGCATATAGGTAGGTATGGTGGACTCATCTGGAGTAACTGGGGTTTTAGGTTTTTGATGTACAAGCAGAGTTCCCACTTAGTACAGGCGAAGGCTAGCAAATAGGTTGAGAAGCGGCCAGCTAGAGAGCAACAATGGTCATGAACATGCATTATGCATAAGTAACATTGGATACTAGCATGAGTAGGATATGAACACCATGAACATAAATATCATAGAGGCTATGTGGTTTTGATTCAACTACATGCATGAACATGTGCCAAGTCAAGCCACTCGAACATTCAGAGGAGGATACCATATCATCATACTACATCACAATTATTTTAACGCAATGTTGATATCCAAGATAAATAATTATTCACTCCTAGCTACTTATGCATGGCATGAGGAACTATAATCTCTAATTGTCATTGCAAACATGTTTGATCATAATTGGCTGAATCATGGATACTAGGTTAACCATATTTACAAAAATAGAACAAGTCGAGTTCATACCCATTTCTCTCTGCCACGGCTAGTTCATCTAATATCGTCATTATTTCCTTTCACTTGCATGACCGAATGATTTGAAAAAACAATAGTGCAAGAGTGCCGTGGACTAAGCTGGAATCTACAAACATTTTATTCAAAAGGAGAAGACAAGGTAATATGGGCTCTTTGTTAGATCAACAATAATGCAAATGAGAGCTACTCAATATTTTCATCGTGGTCTTCTCCTAGGTATGACTCAATAAAGAGAAAAGAATTCAGAGAAACACACTAAAATATTTTTGAAGTTTTTGTTTTTTCGTAAACAAACAAATGAAAAGAGAAAAGCAAAAACGAGAAAAACTATTTACACGGGAAGCTCCCAACAAGTAAAAGAAGAACAAGGAAATGTTTTTGGGTTTTCTTTTTAGTGCTACAACAATTTAAAGTAGGAAGAAAAATCAAAAAGAAGCAAGACACATATTTTTGGATTTTCTCAGTTTTTCAAACACACAAGAATAAAACGAGAAAATAAATTTAACATGGATGATACAATGAAAAAGTGTGGACACGGACAACTGGAATGAAATGTGTGAACATGAATGTAATGTTGGTGGGAATATGTACTCCCCCAAGCTTAGGCTTTTGGCCTAACTTGGTAATCAGTTAGTAGCCTGTGTAATGGTCGGAGTGGTAGCTCACGGAGGCTCTTGGTGCAGATGCCTCAGCCCGCCCTGCAGCCACAACCGCTACGTAATGAGCTCAAGCCTCGCTCTCAAGAACATAATATCTTCCCCTGTTATGAACATCAAAGAGAGCAGGTGCAGGAAAATATGTGTCTACCACGGAGTCCTTGTTAAACATCAAATTATAAGTGAAATTATGGGGATCACCCCTCAGAATCTTATGACGTTTCATAGCATCAAAGTCTAGGTACTGCGTGGGTAAAATAGGATCATAGGGCAAAGGTGAAACACCCAGCCCTCTTGCTAAGCGTGTGGCATAAATTCCACCATAAAAGTATCCACTGCTAGTGTTGTGCTGTAACCTACGTGCAACAATCGCTCCAAATTATAACTTCTATCACCGTTGAGAGCGGTGTGTATGAGGCTAAGATCAGGAGTACAAAGTGTACTACAATCTTGTTTGCCTACAATATCTTTTCCATTAAATATTGTGAAGTACTGAATTGCAGGAAAACGAATGCTCTTTATTCTACCTTGCGTCACTCCCCTAGTTTCACCATAGCAAATACTAGTAAAAAATATTTCAAACTCAGACCTCGGTGGCTCATCGAGCGAACCCCAAAATGGGATTTTGCAGAGGTGAGCAAACCTTTCTAGAGATATGGTAAATGGATTTTCATACAGTTTAAATGACACCCTGGACTCACGGGGAAGGAATTTAAATCCTTTGACAAATGATTCAGTGAGGATGAGGTGTTGGTCGCACTTATCTGAAATGTAGGGACCGAGATCGGCATTGTGAACATATTGCTCGAATTCCTCCTTAATGCCCATGCTCACCATGTAATCGTTGCATGGACATAAGCATGTTTTGGTGGTGGCACTTCGAATGGAACTTTAACTTGGTTCAACATAAGACCGACGAGCGGAGCTGCTGCTAGAAGTTGCCTCCGAGAACCTCCTCCTCGAAGAACTCCTTCCAAAGAAATTCATCATGTTTGCATACAATTTTCTGAAAAAATTTGGTCACAAATTTTTTCTCAACAAAACTTCACAAAAATGATAACAACTACTCATAAGGATGTATAGAGGCCATAGAAAGCATTCAAACTACTCAGAACTCTAAGAATTCAACATGCAAGCTCATCTACAGCAGCACCAAGAGTAGCTAATTATTCAAAGTATAAACCACTACAGAAAAAACTAATTAGACACATTGAGGAGTCACATACCAAGCAATAAATCCCCGAGACAGTTTCAAAAACGGAGCTTCGAGCAAAGAGATCAAAATTCGCGGTTTTGGGAGCAAGAGCACAAGGGGGATAGCAATGGTGATTTTTTCTGGGTGAATGGAGTGATGTGGGAAGAAGTAAGTGAAGGGGCCCACATGGGGCCCACAACCCACCAGGGCGCGCCTGGGCGTCCTAGCGCGCCCAGGTGGGTTGTGCCCACCTGGTGCACCTCCCTTTGATATTATTCACCAAAAATCAAGAAATATTCAGAAAAAAATCGTGTTAAATTTTTAGGGCATCCGGAGAACTTTTATTTTTGGGTCATTTTTTTGTTGCACTAAAAAATCAGAGAACAGATAAAACATGACATTTTATTTTACTTAACTAAGAAAAAAAGAAAACAAAAGGTAGGGACAGAAGGTGGTGCTTACTAAATTCATCAACTTCATACCTCTCAAAAGTGATCCATTAATAAGGTTGATCAAGTCTTATTAACAACCACTTTTGATTAATATGAAACCGAAAAACTTTCGTAAATCACTAAGCTACCTCAATGGGGATATGAATGTCCCCAATAATAAGCATTTCATATTTCTTTTTAACAGTAGGTAGAGGTAGCTGAAAACTTCCAATAGTGATTGTCGGAGATTTTTCAATAAGATTAATACCATTCACTTGGAATTGTTTCTTCGAAAAGTGCACCGTATGCTCATTACCATTGATACAAAAAGTGACCTTTCTTTTATTGCAATCAATAACAGCCCTTGCAGTATTCAAGAAGGGTCTACCAAGGATAATCAACATGTTGTCGTCCTCGGGCATCTCAAGTATAACAAAGTCAGTCAAAATAGTAACATTAGCAACAACAATGCGCACATCCTCACAAATACTGATAGGTATGACAGTTGATTTGTCAGTCATTTGCAAATATATTTCAGTAGTCTTTTGTATAAAGAGAAAGGCATAACACTAACACCAGCTCCCAAATCACATAAAGCAGTTTTCACATAGTTTCTTTTAATGGAGCAAGGTATAGTTAGTATTCCCGGATCTCCAAGTTTTTAGGTACTCCATCTTTAAAAGTACAGTTAGCAAGCATAGTGGAGATTTAAGCTTTTGGTATTTTTCTCTTATTGGTGATGATGTCTTTCATGTATTTTGCATAAGGAGGCATTTTTAAGATATCAGTCAAGCGAGTTCGCAAAAATACTAGCCTCAGCATTTCAGAAAAGCGTTCTAATTATTCATCATCTTTCTTTTTAGTTAACTTAGGTGGAAAGGGCATAGGTTTTTGAACCCATGGTTATCTTTCCTTACCATGTTTTCTAGCAACGAAGTCCCTTTTATCATATCTTTTATTCTTGGGTTGTGGGTTATCAAGATCAACATCTGGTTCTATCTCAACATCATTGTTTGGTTCTTTGTTATTTGTTTGAGTGTCTTCATAAACCTCATCATTATCCGAAGGTGAGTGTTCATTACCAGATCGAGTTTCAG
The DNA here is from genome assembly GCF_018294505.1 of Triticum aestivum. Classification (NCBI taxonomy): domain Eukaryota; kingdom Viridiplantae; phylum Streptophyta; class Magnoliopsida; order Poales; family Poaceae; genus Triticum; species Triticum aestivum. The sequence continues at coordinate 352,327,427 of NC_057798.1, forward strand.
CATCAGAGATAGAAATTTCATTATCATTATCAGGAGGTTTTTCTATTTTGGGTTCACTAGAGGCAGGCAAAGTCCTATTATTTTCTTCTTCTTTTTCTTTTTAGAAGGACTAGGTGCATCAGTGTTAATTCTTTGAGAGTCTTGTTCAATTCTCTTTGGGTGACCCTCAGGATAAAGTGGTTCTTGAGTCATTTTACCTCCTCTAGTTGCTACTCTAACAACAAAGTCACTTATATTATTGTTCATTTCATCAAGCAACTCTCTTCGAGATTTAGCAACTTGTTCTAATTGAGTTTGAACCATAGAGGCATGCTTTCCTACACCTCTAACATCATTTGAGATTCTAAATAACAAGTCACTTAAGTGAGCAATCATATCAGAGTTGTATTTCAATTGTTTTTCATAACATTTGCATTGAAGTGATCTTGCTTTCTAATGTAATTATCAAGGGACAATTGCATTTTTACCCCTAATTGGAACCTACCCACGGGTTTTGCCCTTACTTTTCGACTCTCCTCAGTTTTTCCCTTAGATTTGCCCCCGAGGTCACCCGAATGCCCTTTGATCATTTAACCACTACTTTGAAAATTCATAACAAATTCATATGAACTCGAAAAAATGCAAATAAGATATCAAAATGTTCAGACAAACATTACCTTTATGTGCATATCATTTGCATTAAGGACAAAAGTATCATTTAAACTAACCGAGATTATTAATGTTATTAACATTATTAAAAATAAAAAGGTCTAAAAATACTTTTTTCATGAATAAAAATTACATGCAAATGTAGGTGATATTTTCTGAACATCCTGATATATATTTTGCATTTTCTTGAGTTCATATCAACTTATTATGAATGTTCAAACGACTTTGACCATTATTTTGAAACTTCATAACAAGTTGATACGAACTCAAGAAATGCAAATAAGATATCAGGATGTTCAGAAAACGTCACCTACATTTGCATGTAATTTTTGTTCCTGAAAAAAGTATTATTTATACCTTTTTATTTTTAATAATGTTAATAACATGAGTAACCTTAGGTTCTTTACACGGTGCTCTTTTCCTAAATGCAACTGACATAAGCATAAAGGTAGTGTTTATCTAAACATTTTGATATCTAATTTGTATTTTTCTGAGTTCATATCAATTTGTTATAAATTTTCAAAGTATTGGTCAAATGGTCAAAGGGCATTCGGACGACCTCAGAGGAAAATCTAAGGGTAAAACTGAGCAGAGTCGAAAAGTACGGGCAAAACCCATGGGTAGGTTCCAACTAGGGGCAAAAATGCATTTGCCCCAATTATCGAACTCATAAAGGCATTGACTAAGATGTTTATTACGAGGATCATCACTATCATTGAATTTCATTACAGATTTTACCTCTACCACCTTAGGTGGTGGTGGTGCCTCAAGCCCATGTATTTCTTCAATAGGTGGTAAATTTTTAACATCCTCGGCTTTAATACCTTTTTCCTTCATAGATTTCTTTGCCTCTTGCATATCTTTAGGACTGAGATATAAGATACCCCTCTTCTTCGGAGTGGGTTTAATAGGTGCTTCAGGAGGAGTCCAATCATCATAATTTTTCAATATGTTATTCAATTCTTCAGCTTGCCCAATAGTTCGTTCCTTGAAAACACAACCAACACAACTATCTAGGAAATCCCTAGAAGCATCGGCTAGTCCATTATAGAAGATATCAAGTATTTCATTTTTCTTAAGAGGATGATCAGGCAAAGCATTAAGCAATTGGAGAAGCCTCCCCCAAGCTTGTGGGAGACTCTCCTCTTCAATTTGCGCAAAGTTAAATAGTTCCTGCAAGGCAGCTTGTTTCTTATGAGCAGGGAAATATTTTTCAGAGAAGTAATAAGTCATATCCTAGGGACTATGCACACAACCAGGAGCAAGAGTATTGTACCAAGCTTTAGCATCACCCTTTAAAGAGAATGGAAATAACTTGAGAATACAGTAATAGTGAATCTTCTTATCATGAGCAAAAAGGGTGGCTATGTCATTCAACTTAGTAAGGTGTGCCACAATAGTTTTAGTTTCATAACCATGGAAAGGATCATATTCAACCAACGTAATTAACTCTGTCGATAGAGAATTCATAATCCTTATCATCAATAAAGATAGGTGAAGTAGCAAACTCAAGATCACATTTCATTTTAGCATTCAGAGATCTTTCTTTATACTTGCATAATAATTTTTCTAGATCATCTATATCCTTACAAGCAAGAATATCTCTAGTTGCCTCCTCACTCATAGTATAACCTTCCGGTACCTTTGTCAATTCATATCTAGGAGGACTAGTTCTAGTAGGGGTTTCAAGATTCTCAGTTTCAAGTTCATCACCAGATTCAACAATATCATGCTGTCTTACTCTAGCAATTTGTTCATCAAGAAATTCACACGTCATCATCAAGCAAGGTACTAGCATCATCATGAGTAGCATTCATAGCTGAAGTAGCATCATCAATAACTTGTGACATATCAGAATTAATAACATGTGGTGGTGTTGCAAGTCTACTTATAACAGAAGGTGAATCTAAGGCGGAGCTGGATGGCAGTTCCTTACCACCCCACGTCTTTGAGGGAGAAATCTTAGTCTTAGCATCCTTCAGATTCTTCATAGTGATAATATGATAATAATCCCTAGTTACTCAACAAATATTGCTATGCTCCCTGGTAACGGCGCCAGAAAAAGGTCTTGATAACCCACAAGCATAGGGGATCGCAACAGTTTTCGAGGGTAGAGTGTTCAACCCAAATTTATAGATTCGACACAAGGGGAGCCAAAGAATATTTGAAGGTATTAGCAGCTGAGTTGTCAATTCAACCACATCTGTAGATTAATTATCTACAGCAAAGTGATTAGTAGCACAGTAGTATGATAGTTTTGATAGTAGTAGCAACAACAATAGTAACGGTAACAGTGATAGTAGTGATTTGTAGCAGCAATGATAGCAGTAGCAACAGTAGTAACTTAGCAAGAACAATATAATGTAAATTCGTAGGCATTGGATCGGTGACTCGTCAGATGATATTCATCATGAGACCATTCTAACCTAGGGTGATACTTCTCTAGCTCCAGTTCATAAATATAATGTAGGCACGTATTCCGTAAATAGTCATACATGCTTATGGAAAGAACTTGCATGACATCTTTTGTCCTACCCTCCCATGGCAGCGGGGTCCTATTGGAAACTAAGGGATATTAAGGCCTCCTTTTAATAGAGAACTAGAACAAAACATTAGCACACGATGAATACATGAACTCCTCAAACTACGGTCATCACCAAGAGTGGTCCCGACTATTGTCACTCCGGGGTTGCTGGATCATAACACGTAGTAGGTGACTATAACTTTCTCGACGATTTTTTTCTGGAAATATGTGATTTTATAGCGTTGGTTTTAGGGTCATCGGGGCCACCAAGTGGGTTGTGCCCACCCAGGTGCCCCCCTCAGGAGGCTCTTGGCTCCAGAAATTCTCTTTATTGATATAAAAAATCCTCGCAAAGTTTCGTTCCATCCTGAGAACTTTTATTTCTGCACAAAAACAATACCATGGTAGTTCTGCTGGAAACAACGTCAGTCCGGGGTTAGTTTCATTCAAATCATGCAAATTAGAGTCCAAAACAAGAGGAAAAGCATTAGGAAAAGTAGATATGATGGATACATATCACATTGCACGAGAAAGTGGCAGGTAAAAGGGATGCCCAATCCCACAATGAATCAAAAATAATACTAACAAAATTCCTTGGAAAGTGTTGGTATGGAAGGCACCCGTGGATACGGCTAGCCATGGATTGTGAAAGAATGGTGGAAAGGAAATGAACTTTATTTTCTGTTTGGGAACCACCTATAGTGTGCCTAGCATGGAGGATGTTGGGAACTCTTAGTCGTAGCGTTGACAGGAAAAGCATGCCTCTCAAAATAATTTTATCTCTAATTTAAGCTTTGAGCTCTCGCACGACTCTGGCCCCCTCTACAAAGGGCCTATCTATTTAATTTTATGCTTTTTTATTTTTATTTTGAGTCTTCATCTTCTCTTATAAGCACCAATTGGAGAGCACTATTGTCATACTTATGCATCGGGTGTAGCTAATATTGAGTAGGTTTCATGAATGGATCAATGATTGAGCATGATGGGCTAGGGATAATGTTCTTTAGCATTGACATTTTGAGAAACATGATTATTTGTTGGGTTGCATGAGTATTGATGTCTTTATGTCAAATTATAGACTATTGCTTTGAATCACTCATGTCTTAATATTCATGCCATGATTAGATTATATGGTCAAGATTATGCTAGGTAGCATTCCACATCAAAAATTATCTTTTTATCATTTACCTACCCGAGGACGAGTAGGAATTAAGCTTGGGGATGCTGATACATCTCCGTCATATCTATAATTTTTGATTGTTCCATGCCAAGAATATACAACTTTCACATACTTTTGACAACAATTTATATGATTTATTGGACTAACATATTGATCCATTGCCCAGTGCCAGTTCTTGTTTATTGCATGTTTTTTTGTTTCGATGAATATCCATATCAAACGAAGCCAAACACGATAAAATTTTATGGAGATATATTTTGGAATGTATGTGAATTTTTGGAAGAAGGATCAATGCAAGACGGTGCTCCAGGGGCCCAGTAGGCACCAGGGCGCGCCAGGGGGCCCAGGCGCGCCCTGATGGGTAGTGGGCACCTTGTAAGGTGGTTGTTGCCTTTCTTTCGCCGCAAGAAAGATAATTTTTGGAAAAATCCCCTAAAAATTTCAGCGCAATGTGAGTTACTGATCTCCAAGAATTTAAGAAACAGTGAAGGGCCAAAAAATAGGAACACGAAACAGAAGAGAACACAGAGAGAGATCCAATCTAGGAGGGGCTCCTACCCCTCCTGTCGGATTTAGGGTTCCGGCAAAACCCTTGAGGTTTGAACACTGGGGTGTGCACGAAGATTTCCCCCTACCAAATCTCGCCCTCAGCCTTGCCGCGATCTCTAAGCTTAGCTCGATCACTCACAACACAAGAGACATAAGATTTATACTGGTTCAGGCCACCGTTGTGCTGTAATACCCTACTCTAGTGTGGTTGTGGTGGATTGCCTCTTGGGATGATGATGAACAGTACAAGGGAAGAACGGCCTCCTGAGGAGAGGTGTTCTTGTGCTTGGTGGATGCGAGGATGGACTGACTTTGTTTTGTCTCTTCCAGTTCTCGTTCTAGTTCGTCCCCCTTCTACTGTGGTGGCTAGTCCTATTTATAGAGGCCCTGGTCCTCTCCCCAAATATTGAGCGGGAAGGGATCCAACAACGGCCAATTTGAAAGGAGATAGCTAGTACAAGCTATCCTGACTAAAGGTGGTCTTCGCCTGTCAAAGGCACTGGTGGTGACGCCGTCTTGGGCTCCATGATGACCTCCGTCCTGCCGTCTTGCTGGTCTTGGTCTTGTTGCACTGATATGGAAACCTTTGCCTGATGCCTCGGTACTCCGCGCCTGCGCTTGCCCCCTTAGCACCAAAGGGGAAACAAGGACACTTCAGGCTCTGGCGCCCGCCTGGCCTTGGTCGTCATGGCTTGCGTCATGGGAACCTCACGAGGTACCCCTTGCCTTGATCTCTCCGCCCCTTCGCGACCCTGCCTGGTGAGGCTGCTCCTAAGGAGGCCTTGTGTCATCCACCTCACGAGGCTTGGCCCCCTCGCGAGGGTCCTGAGTGTTGGTTGACGAAGACGGGTCGTACTGGGCTACTGGTGGATCCACGCCGCGGGCCGCAGGCAGGCAAGTCTGGGGACCCCCGTTCCTAGAACGCCGACACCTCCGCCGGCATGGAGGCCATGGACTAGAGAGGGAACTCTCCTCCCATCTAAGGGGGAGGCCAAGGAAGAAGTAAGGGAGGGGGCTCTATCCCCTTCTCTCCCGCTGGCGCCGGAACACCACCAGGGCAATCATCATGACGATGATCTACACCAACAGCTTCACCGCCGTCAACACCAACTCTCTCCCCCTCTATGTAGCGGTGTAACACATCTCCCCACTGTAATCTCTACTTAAACATTGTGCTTAATGCTACATATTATTATCCAATGATGTGTTCCCATCCTATAATGTTTGAGTAGATTCGTTTTGTCCTATGGGTTGATTGATGATCGTGATTGGTTGGACTTGTATGTTTTATTTTGGTGTTGTCCTATGGTGACCTCCGTATCACGCAAGCATGTGGGATTCTGGTTGTAGGGTGTTGCAATATGTTCATGATTCACTTATGGTGGGTGGCGAGAGTGACAGAAGCTTACACCCGAGTAAGGGGGTTGTTGCGTATGGGATAAAGAGGACTTGATACTTAATGCTATGGTTGGGTTTTACCTTAATGATCTTTGGTAGGTGCGGATGCTTGGTAGAGTTCCAATCATAAGTGCATATGATCCAAGTACGGAAGTTAGCTCATTCCTCTCCTCATATAAAATTGCAATAATGATTACCGGTCTAGTTATAGATTGCGTAGGGGCAAAATACTTCTCTTGTGTTACAAAAAGCTTTCTACTAAATAGCTAACTTTTATTAGCTTGCAATTACTTGTAGTTTTATTCTTGCTAAGTACATCTAGTTTTATTCTTGCCAACTTATCCTATCACCTACAAAATGGGTTCATACTTGTTCTAGGTAAAGCGAACGTTAAGTGTGCATAGAGTTGTATCTGTGGTCAATAGAACTTGAAGGGAATATAAATTCTACCTTTAGCTCCTCTTTGGGTTTGACACTCTTATTTATCTAAAAAGCTACAATTGATGCCCTATACTTGTGGGTTATCACATGACATCAAGCACATGCACTTATCTTTTTGCCTATGTTGTTCTATGTTTTCTCTCTCAGACTACGCTGACAAGAGGCCGGACGCTCATCACAAGTGCATTAAGGCACGGGATGGTCAGTTTCTCGTTGCTCGCCGTCAGCCATTAGATGGAATTGGCCAGAGTTCCCAGCCTAGTGGTCGTGCTTGCCATGCTGCTACAAGTAATCCAGTCGTTGAGGCTTCCGAGGACAGTGATGAGGAGTAAGACTCTCAGGATGATGCTCACTAGCTATGAACAAGATGCAGATGTAGATTCTAGGTATGTGGATGAAGATGATGGGGAAGAGAGTGAGTCTAGTCCCAGTGAACATTCCATACCTGGAGGGCGTGATCTCAGGAACTTACCTCTTAGTGAGTGGTCCAAGCCAGAACAATGGGCTCGTAGGTAAGGTTTTCCTTATGTGCCTGCCATTGATATGGGAGTTGACCCATGATTCAAGAATGAGTTCTAGCACCGGGTGTACTATGAGTTTCTCATGCTCAAGGGTAAAAAATTTCTCCTCAGAAGTAGGTTAACATTGATCATCTTTGGGACAACTCTCATATCTGTCTCAATGTATATGATGCTTTTGGCATGCTTGGTTTGCTTCCATTTGTCAACTTTAGTCATCCGTTTAGTGAGGACCTTGTGATGCAGTTGTTTGCCACTGTTTATTACCACAATGACTCTGCTCGCACTATTACTTAGATGTCTGGGACTCGTGAGTTCTTCGCCTCCATGGCTAAGTTTTCTGAGACCATTCCATATTAATTCTTCGCTGAGGAGCATGATGACTATGGCCATGAATGTTCATGAGACTTGGAGGAACAAGGATGAGATTGTATTTGCTTACAAGCAAGAGAAGTCGTTTGTCACTGGTTCTATCAATGATTTACTGCATGTCAATCCTTAGGTACACTCTAACTCCTAAGGTTGGTGAATCACACAACCTACAGAGCTCAATGTTGGAAATCTTTGTATACATTCATGATAGGAAGAAAGTGGATGTTCTATACTTCATGTTTTATGAGCCGTGTCAGTGTGTTCAGGAGAACAAGTCATTGATCTATGCTCCCTTCGTTCCGGCTTTGATTGCTACAGTCTACCCTGCTAGGTCCATCTCCCAGTACCGCACATTCATTCCTAATCATAATGTCAACTGGGTTCTGGCTGCTCCTGCTCCATATGTGCCTCGGAAGAAGGGGCACAACCCGATAACTGACAAGCATGCCACTTACACTGCTGGATGTGCCTCTACTGCGTGTATTCCGCATGGCAAGGGCAAGTAGGTAGCTTCTCAGGCCGGCTTCACTAGAGAGGAGAATAAGTCATTGGTGAAGAAAATTGGCAACCTATTCAAGATGTGTTAGTCTATCTAGAAGCATCTGATTAAGGAAATCAACAGAGGCAAGCTTGAGAAGCGTAAGGAGAAGGTTGAGCATGTAGCAGCAGGGGATCAGTCAGGTCCCGGGTCCGAGGACAATGATAGTGTGGCCACTGCTCATTCTTTTCCATTGGTGGTATGGTGTTTTGATGACGATGTTGATGCTTCAAGCGCGCCTCCTCTTGTCTAGTATTCACTAGCATCGCCTTTTCCCTTTTTGTTGTCTTGATGATAAACGGGAGAAGTGTTCTATTTAGGATTGTCTGAAGTTGAGTTGAGTTCCCAGGCCTCATTCTTATTTGATGTGTTTTATTTGGCTTGAAATACTTTTATTTTCTTTCCATTATGTGGTGTGAGCTACCTTATTAGTGTGAGACTTGATTTGTTTTATAAGACTATGCTTTGCTTATTGCTTTATCTAGTGGCATATGTCATGTTTATCATTTATTTCTTGTCTCGCGCTGTACTTTTGTTGGAGATATGCCCTAAAGGCAATCATGTATGATGATATTTCCTATGTGTTTATGAATAAAGATAGTCCTTGGATATTCTCACTGATGTGTATCAGCAAGTACGTGACTTGTTTATGGGACTATGCATTGTATGATGATTGTCCTAAAAGGTCCCTAGTCGAAAGGGATGTGTGGACGGGCAGCCGACTAGACTAGCATATGACACGGTCGATGGCTTGGTCTCACTAGCCATGCAGCATTGGATACTAACCGGATACTATGGACTCGGAAGGATCTGGTCGGATTCAATGTAGTCAAATCCGAGTCGATATAAGGTCCGAGTCGGACAGACCCAACTACAAGACACAGCGATATGTCCTCTGTAAGTCTCCAGTACAACATATGTTCTATGTCCTAAGACCTGAGTTGACGCATGTACTCGGGATGGTGACAAACTTGCTTTGGGCCGACCAAACGCTACTCCATGACTAGGTAGTTCTAAATGTAGGTTTCGGGTTTGTCCAGTCCCATGCTGCGAGACATGGTCGAGCAATATGGGATTTGCCCCTCCGATCAGGAGAGATATACTCTGGGCCTCTCATGTGACCCGACTAGGATAAGCATGGCCATGTGACAAGGATTATGAGATAATCCAGTTTGTGGTCGGTATCACTGGAACGAGAAAGAGCTCGAGCTAGCACAAGGATGATAGTCTCACCTTGAGACCGACAATATATATCATGAGGCAAAGGGAACAGAAGTGTGACACGTTGTACAGGTTCGCCTAACTAGCTTCATAGTCTGCTTGGTGGTCGGCATGCCTTGCTAGAGGCTGCTACCAACTGTGCAGTTCAGAGGTGATCTGAACTGTGACCAAGCTGACTTGAACCTAAGGGGTCGCGCGCTTAAGGGAAGGAACCTACGAGGTCGGTTCGGAGGACACTGGTCGGATGTGATCTGAGCTGGACTTGGAACGCGACCGAGTAGACTTTGGGCTTTAGGATCTGTGCAAGGCCCAAGTGTTGAGCCCGCGACGGATGCCTATAAATAGTGGAGGTGCGGCACACTTATTTGGTTGATCGCTTCGGCGCCATCATTAGGGCTTTGCATGTGTTGCAATTAGCCACCTCCACTCGCTGCCGGTTGTGTGATCGGACCTAGCAGTCCGCCGCATGATGTTATGGATACCGTAAGAGGCGGTGCACTTGCGCCGCTTCGGTGAACCTGTTCGCGGGATCCGATCGGCTATGTGGGAGACTTACAAGGAGGAGACGACTCCGGGAACGCGAGGTGACTTTGGGAACGCGCTACCTCAACTCTACTTCCGCTGCACGACACTGCGTGTCTAGTGGTAACAATATGTGATCCATCTCCCGTAGCATGTTCCTGGTTGTTCTGCACGTAGGAAAATTTTAATTTGCAGTCGACGCACCCTACCGTAGAACCCAACAGTGGTATTAGAGCCTCTGCTATAGGTTTTGGATTCAGATCGTACGCATATTAGATATGTGGAGGCGGCAGATGAGATCTGTTCTCATTGATGAGATCGGTTGTGTGCATGGTTGATGAGATCAACTACACATGGGGATCGATGAGGTCGTGACACAACCTACCCCTACCGGTCGGTATCCGCCATCTGGGTTCACAATGAAATGCAAATCTGAATCGGACTCATGATGATCACTCAAACCGGTAGAATGCCATGTGCGTAGCCGATCACGATGATCACGATGGGACCGCCGTAACCGGTAGAATGCGATTCTATGCATAACTTTATTTTTCAGGGTTTGATGTGAATAGTATGGCTCATGTGTATGTGATGCATGTGTGTAAATTATACATGGCCTGTGTGTCATGTTTGTCAGCCGGCAGGAGCCAAAGTGCTGTCTTTATAATGTATAACGACCTGCATGTCGACTTGTGACTCTATGTAAAATTCATTACTAGTTGTAGTAGTTGGATAATAGAGATCATGTTGGTGGCTAGGCGTCCCAGCATGACAAACAAGATGGAGTTCCTAGATGGTCATCGGAGTCGAAGCCGACCTGGAAGAACATCCATGAAGGAGCCATACTATTTCACAATATGTGTTTATTTGTGATTGTTATGCTTCTTTGTTTCTATGCATGTTAGAATGGTAGAATGATCTCTCATGAATATCAAGCGAATTGCCATCCCCGATGTTGCACCTTCACACGTCAAGTACGTCTAGTAGTGGGCTCATAAAATTGGGGTGTTGCTGGGTGTCCTTGAACTCAAGGGTTCGTGTCGGACACGGACATGCACTGCATCAGGTTAACTTGACAAGGCTATCAAAACGGTTGTGGGCCTTGTGGCAAAGAAGGTTGGGATCCGGGGTATGAGATACCTTCCCAACCGACAGGAGTCGCATAGAGATGCGATTAGCAAGGAGTTGCTTACTGGATAGGTATGTTGGCTAGCAGTAATGCTAAAGCTGTCGCATGCGCTAGTCGAATCCTGAATCACTGAGAGTTTGTGAAGGGATGCTGACTTTAGTGGGAGTATTTCTGTTTAGGCTTGAATTACTCTACATAAACACATTGCTTACTGATTGCATATTTTCTATTGTAGATCAATGGCACCACCTGCTCAACCCAACTTTGCATTGAAATCAATTCTGGAAAAGGATAAACTGAATGGAACAAACTTTACCACCTGGTATAGAAATTTGAGAATTGTCTCAAGCATGATAAAAAGGAACATGTACTAGAGGAAACACTTCCAGAGGAACCTGCCGATAATGCTAATGCCACAACTAAGAATGCCTACCAGAAACTCGTTGATGAATCAACAAAGATCAGCTGTCTGATGCTGGCTTGTATGGAGCCCAATTTGCAACAACATTTCAAAAATGTTGAGGCTTACGATATGATCGAGATTCTCAAGAGCATGTTTCAGACACAGGCTAGGACCGAAAGGTTCAACATCTAGCGATCCTTGATGGATTGCAAGCTGAAGGAAGGTGATCCACTGATCCCGCATGTGATCAAGATGATCGGATATGTGCAAGCTTTGGATCGGTTGGGCTTCCTGCTCTTGGATGAGCTTGCTACAGGTGTAGTTCTGGGTTCTCTTCTGCCTAGTTATGGGACGTTCATCTCGAACTATCATATGCATGGCATGGATAAGAAGCTCACTGGATTGCATGGGATCCTCAAAGTGGCAGAGCAGGATATTAAGAAAGGCTCACATCAAGTGTTGATGGTGCAGAAATCAGCTAAGTTCAAGAAGAGTTGGTCCAAGAAAAAGGCTAAGGCAAAGGGCACGGAGACGGTAACCTCCGCCGCTGCACCAAAGTCTGGACCGGACTCGGAGACCATTTGCTATCACTACAAGGATACTGATCACTGAAGAGGAACTGTAGCAAGTGGCTTGCAGAGCATGGCAAGAAGGTCGGAAATGCTTCTTCGGGCAAAGGTACACTTGTTGCATATGTTATAGACATTTACCTTACTGACATACCTAGTAGCTCTTAGGTATTTAATATCGGGTCGGTTGTTCATATTTGCAACTCGATGCAGGGGCTGGTAAGAACTAGTCGTGTGTCACAAGGGGAGATTGCATCAGGGTCGACAACAAAGCAAGAGTTGCTGCGTTGGAGGTCGGCACGATGCAACTCCAACTTCCTTCTGGATTTATTTTGGAATTGAATAATTGTTATTACATTCCTGCACTTAGTCAGAACATTATTTCTACCTCATGTTTGATGAGTCAGGGTTATGAATTCAATTTAAAGGACAATGGTTGTTCATTTTTTTGAATGGTTCCACGGCTATGCACCCATTGTTGATGGGTTATTTATATTGAATCTGGAATAGGAATCGGTCTATAATGTGAATGTCAAGAGGCATAAGCCTAATGAGATAAATCCGACATACTTCTGGCATTGCCGGCTTGGACACATTAGTCCGAAACACATGAATAAGCTCCATGATGATGGGCTCCTAACTTTGTCCGACTTTGAGTCATTCGACACATGTGAATCATGCTTGCTCGGCAAGATACAAAGTCTCTTTTCGCAAAGAGTTGCGAGAGGGCGTCCGAGCTGTTGGAACTTATACATAGTAATGTGTATGGCCCAATGAGCACAACTGCCAGAGGTGGCTATCAGTACTTCGTGACTTTTACTGACGACTTGAGTAGATATGGATATATCTATTTGAAGAGGCACAAGTCAGAAACTTTTGAGAAGTTCAAAGAGTTTCAGAACGAGGTTGAGAATTAGCTCGGCAAGACTATAAAACTTCTGCGATCAGATCGTGGAGGTGAGTACATGATCTAGGAGTTTGATGATCATCTGAAAAGCCGAGGTATAGTACCTCAGCTCACACCTCCGGGTACGCCACAGAGAAACGACGTATCAGAATGGAGGAATAGGACCTTGTTGGACATGGTCCAGTCTATGATGAGCAAATCGGATTTACCCTTGTCATTCTAGGGATACACTCTAGAAACTGCAACTTTCACACTTAACAGGGTACCATCAAAATCCGTAGACAAGACACCACATGAAATGTGGACTGGGAAGAGTCCTAGTTTGTCTTTTCTAAAGATTTGGGGTTGTGAAGCATTTGTCAAGCGACTTATGTCAGACGAGCTTACACCCAAGTCGAATAAATGCATATTCGTGGGATATCTGAGGGAAACCTTGGGATATAGCTTCTACAACCGGGAAGAGAACAAAGTGTTTGTTGCTTGGAACGGGGTTTCCCTTGAGAAAGAGTTTCTTAGTCAGGATGCCAGTGGGAGGACGGTCCAACTAGAAGAAATTCAGGACCACTCGGGGACGGCTCGGCTGGTGATGAGATCATACCGGAGTCAGTCAGGGAACCCGTAGTGGAAGCGGCACCGGAACCACGGAGGTCGGAAAGATTGCTCAGAGTGCGTGATGTATTGTTGCTAGAAAATGACGAACTGTCCACGTATGCAGAAGCAATGGTGAGCCCAGATTCCGAGGCATGGCTAGAGGCCATGAGATCTGAGTGAAAGTCCATGGATGAGAATCAAGTCTGGGACTTGGTTGATCCGTCGCCTGGTGTAACAGCCATTGGTTGCAAATGGGTCTTTAAGAAGAAAACCGATGTGGATGGAAATGTTCAGATCCACAAAGCTCGGCTTGTCGCTAAGGGTTATGGACAAGTTCAAGGAATTGACTATGACGAGACTTACTCGCTGGTAGCGATGCTGAAGTCGGTGAGGATCATACTAGCTATAGCTGCATATTTCGATTACGAGATATGGCAGATGGATGTCAAGACGGCTTTCCTTCATGAAAATTTAACCGAGGACATGTATATGATACAGCCCGAGGGTTTTGTCGATCCGACTAGCGCTAGTAAGGTATGCAAGTTCAAGAGATCCATTTATGGGTTGAGGCAAGCATCTCGGAGCTAGAACATTCGTTTTGATGAGGTCGTCATTGGTCTCGATTTCATCAAAAGCGAAGAGGACACTTGTTTATACAAGAACTTATGTGGGAGCTCGATAGTGTTTTTGATCTTATATGTGGATGACATATTACTAATCGGAAATGATGTTTCGATGCTGAACTCGGTCAAGGAATCATTGAATGGCAAGTTTTCAATGAAGGACCTCGGTGAAGCAGTTTAAATTTTAGGCATCAAGATCTATAGAGATAGATCAAGGAGGCTGCTCGCCTTAAGCCAGAGCACATACATAGATAAAGTGTTGAAGCGATTCAACATGAGTGAGGCCAAGAAAGGGTTCTTGGCACTCTCACATGGTATAAGGCTAAGCGAGACTCAGAGTCCTTCGACATCTGATGAGCGAAGCAGGATGATTAGGATTCCGTATGCCTTGGCAATCGGATCCATAATGTATGCCATGATATGTACAAGGCCTGATGTTGTTTTTGCAATAATCCTAACAAGCAGATACCAGGCCAACCCAGGTGAGAGTCACCGGGCAGCGGTAAAGACTATTTTGAAGTACCTGAAAAGGACTAAAGAGATGTTCCTAGTTTATGGAGGTGAGGAAGAGCTCGTCGTAAGGGGTTATGCCGATGCTAGTTTCCAAACCAAAAGAGATGATTGTCGATCACAGTCTGGATTCGTGTACGTCATGAACGGAGGAGAAGTGAGCTGGATGAGGTCCAAGCAAGATACGGTGGCCAATTCTACAACAGAAGACGAATACATTGCGGCTTGTGAAGCTCCAAAGGAAGGTGTTTGGATCCGGCATTTTCTGGATAATCTTGGTATTTTCCCAGCCTCGGTAAAACTGTTGGACCTTTATTGTGATAATTCTGGTGCCATTGCACAAGCCAAGGAGCTGAGGAATCACCACCAGGTCAGACACATAGATCGGAAATATCACCTGATACGAAAGATCGTAAAGAATGGTGATGTAGACTTATGCAAAATTCACACGGATGCAAATGTTGCAGATCCGTTGACTAAGATGCTTCCACAACTCAAGCATGAGGGGCACGTTAGAGCTATGGGCATTTGATGTCTATTTGATTGACTCTAGTGCAAGTGGGAGACTGTTGGAGATATGCCCTAGAGGTAATCATGTATGATGATATTTCCTATGTGTTTATGAATAAAGATAGTCCTTGGACATTATCAATGATGTGTATCAGCAAGTACATGACTTGTTTGTGGGACTATGCATTGTATGATGACTGTCCTAAAAGGTCCCTAGTCGAAAGGGCTGTGTGGACGCGCAGCCGACTAGACTAGCATATGACACGGTTGATGGCTTGGTCTCACTAGCCATGGAGGATACTATGGACTCGGAAGGATCTGGTCGGATTCGACGAAGTCGAATCCGAGTCGATATAAGGTCCGAGTCGGACAGACCCAACTATGAGACACAATGATATGTCATCTGTAAGTCTCTAGTATAACATACATTCTATGTCCCAAGACCTGAGCTGACGCATGTACTCGGGATGGTGACAGACTTCCTTTGGGCCGACCAAACGCTACTCCGTGACTGGGTAGTTACAAAGGTAGGTTTCGGGTTTGTCCAGTCCCATGCTGCGAGACATGATCGAGCAAGATGGGATTTGCCCCTCCGATCAGGAGAGATATACTCTGGGGCCCTTGTGTGATCCGACCAGGATAAGCATGGCCATGTGACAAGGATTATGAGATAATCTAGTTTGTGGTCGATATCACTAGAACGAGAAAGAGGTCGGGCTAGCACAAGGATGACAGTCTCGCCTTGAGCCCGACAACAGATATCGTGAGGCAAATGGAATAAAAGGGGTGACACGTTGTACAGGTTCGCCTAACCAGCTTCATAGTCTGCTTGGTGGTCGGCACGCCTTGCTAGAGGCCGCTACCAACCGTGCATTTCGGAGGTGATCCGAATTGTGACCAAGCCGACATGAACCTATGGGGTCGCACGCTTAATGGAAGAAACCTACGAGGTCTGTTCAGAGGACACTAGTCGGATGTGATCCGAGCTGGACTTGGAACACGACCGAGTAGACATTGGGCTTTAGGATACGTGCAAGGCCCAAGTGTTGAGCCCGCGACGGATGCCTATAAATAGTGGAGGTGAGGCACACTTATTCGGTTGATCGCTTCGGTGCCATCATTAGGGCTTTGCATGTGTTGCTACTAGCCACCTCCACTCGTTGCCGGTAGTGTGATCGGACCTAGCAGTCTGCCGCACGATGTTCCTCCTGCACGCGTGGATACCGTTAGAGGCGGCGCACTTGTGCCGCTCCAGCGAACCTGTTCGCGGGATCTGATCGGCTATGTGGGAGACTGGCAAGGAGGAGACGACTCCGGGAACGCGAGGCGACTTCGGGAATGAGCTACCTCAACTCTACTTCCACTGCACGGCACTGCACGTCTAGTCGTAACAATCTGTGATCCATCTCCCGTAGCATGTTCCTGGTTGTTCTGCACGTAGGAAAATTTTAATTTGCAGTCGACACACCCTACCGTAGAACCCAACAACTTTCTCACCACACCTCTTGCTTTATCATTTATTTGTTTGTCATACTAAATGCCAACCAATTCGGGGGCTAATGATGTGGTCACTATTATAGGTAGGGTCATGGACCCATCATCTGGGACCCATAGGGGGCCATAACCATCATAGGTAGGTCTCTAGACCGTGTCTTTACTCGGATGATACATCAGGAGGATCACTCGGATGGCTCTGCGGCACTAGCACAACCACGCGTCACTCTTCAGACGAACTACCACTCGGACGTACAGGGCAGGAAGGCGTCATGGGAGCTGCAACGGTCGAGGAATCCTAAGTCATCCACTAAATAGAGTTATAGCCACCGTTGCCTATAACTACTGTAGTATATGCTCATTACACTAGTAACTGCCTCATTCAATGGCATTAATTGCCCTGGCGGCATGGGAGACATGGGGCTGCGGCGCACTCTATATAAGCCACACCCCTCTCCATAGCCGGGAACGTTCAACCTTCGTAACCTTTTAGATACATTAAAACTGCACACTTTCCTAGCCCTCTCAGGCCATCAACATTTTTAACCGTTGGATCACGTGTTCTGGTTGATTTTGGCCCTTAGATGCACTTAATTAGCGCTAAGTGGACCACATGCCACATGGGCTGCTACTCCCATAACAAAAATGGAGTTTTATCGTTAATTCAGCTTCTTCTCAAGTCGAGAAGCCCATCCAAGCTCATGACCCCAACGTATACATTTGCAGCAACGTCGGCCCACTTACCACAACCAATGTGGTACAAGAATCAGCGGAGATCGCGATGCTGCGCTTCTTCAGGGACATTGAAGGGGCAGCAAGGAAACGATGCGGCATCAATACTGGTGTAGATGCACCGGTGTTCAAGCTAGGAGTAATGTTGCCATTAACACAAATAGAGGTGCGCCACTCGCCGGCCTATTCCCCTCCTCCTCCTTTATTTAGTACGCCCGGGGAAGCCCCTGCCACCTTCGCGGACCTCGACCTGGAGCGGCATCACCCACCACTACTCGATAGACATCCCTCCATGCCGGAATGGCATGTGATTCCGTTACAGAACCATAGCGGACCACGGGAGTGCACTGCCATGACAACACTGCTGCTTCTAACATATTCTACCACTGCTACCACTGCCTTGCGCTGCCCAGATCCCATCGTTGCCATTGTTCCAATCCTGGAGACGAACGCGCAGAAATAAGGTGCACGAGGCGCATGTCCATTTTTTCTTTTGCTTCCTCTCAGATTTGATCAACGGAACACCATGGGGGCTAGGCAGATTTGGGATGGCTTGTCACCACAAGGCTCTGTTGCAGACTCTCCTTGCAAAGAAATAAAAAAGCTCCAGACTCGAGGCTGCTACAACAGAGGAAGTGAAAAGTGTTGATGCTTATGCACATCAGACGATGACAAGTCTCTTTCACAGCCTTTCTGAGGTCGTTGCTACATCGTGAGGATTAGAGTATTCTCCTTCAAGGAGTATTTTCATTACTGATACTCACATATCCGTCCTTGTTCCGTCATTTGAACATCCTTGTGCATTGGCGCTAGGCTCACTTTGAGTTCTTCTTAATTCTGATTTGTTGTCTGCAGTAAGTGATCATCATATTCTTCATCAGAAGTATACACCCATCATGCAAAACAAGGGAACAAATAAAGCAGCAGTAGTTATAGTACTAACTACTGATATTGGCAACTTTGTACATAATGTGTTATGATGTACGCTCCTAGAGTTTATTGGTATTCTTCTGCAAGTATCGAGGAAATTGAACGTTTGTACAAAGAAATTAAATACTTGATTGCAAAGGTGAAGTTCTCAATATTAGGCCAATGGATTTCCAGAAGGATCTGAAAGGCATTTCTGACGTGATTATATTTCAAACCTGACCGAAAAGATATTTCAGGTAACAGCATAATAGATCAAAATGGTGGGCTGCTGAACCATTCAAATGGTGGCACATCACCAGTCGTTACTCATTAATTAACTATGCTGATGTTGGCACAACTACCCTTATGCGGGCATTGGATATACATGGGTGTGATACTCCCCTGCGGATTCTTGCTACAACAAATGAAAATTGTAGGCGGGTAAACACTCGATGGAACAGGTTGGCATTTGAAAAGATGGACATGCCCGTATGTCGTTTTACTTTGTGGGGGAGGGAGGGGGTCTCCAAATTCAAAATTTAATTGTTACCCATTACTTGTTTGTATATGGTCTCTTGGTTAGTAGTATTAAATCATAAACAACTTCCCATGTGTTTAGGTGAAAGAGAAGACCGTGAAGCTTACAGAGGCCATGTAATCTACCTACGGGGATTTGATGTCACAAGCAGCGTGTTAACTGTTACAGTGAACTCTGTTGTTCAATCCATCCTCATGGTGTTGTAATTTGTAATTAATTGCAATGGTTGGTAGTGCTTAGCCACTTGGTTCTACAAATATCTGTTTAAGAAATTTGATTTTACAGGCTTATTTGTTCCCCTACTACACATAAACCCCCATAATGATTCAGATGGTATCACGTACAATCATCCATACTGTATTCCAAAGTGAAATCCTTGGATTGCCATCTAAATAAAGAGGTTGTTCTGTTGATTATTTTTCTATTTTTTCAGTGTGACCTTAAAGTGAATTTATACTCAACTGGATGGATTTGTTTTCAGCGTTAAACTCGGGTAGTATATTGATTCATGCATGAACTCATAAACAAGTTGAGTTCTTGTGCAATTTCAGGGTTTTTAGGTCCTTTATAAAGGGATGTGAACATTATATTGGAAATTTAGTGACAGCTTCTGGTCCTTTCATATCCTCCACATTGTTGGAAAAATAACCTCCCTCAATGTATATACTATATTATTTTTAGAGCTAGCATTAATTGAATCGTTATGTTCATGAATAAATATGTATATCCCTTACAATATGCAATACATATACATAACTTGAAAATTTAAAATACATGTTCAGACAGCATATTTATGGAAATTCATAGTATCCTATAGCAAAAATGGACGGGCGCGGCAACACACGCCATCATGGCCTAGTATCAATCAAATCAAAGCTAGCCTCAGGGCACGTGACGTAGGGCTTTTACCTAAACCGAGTGAGGGGCCTGAACTCGTTAAACACCGAGTGTTACACCTATGCCGGAGCTAGTCCCCACCGCTTATCATACCCCTTGTACCCATTGTCAGGATCATAACCCCGACTATTGGTGCCCACCTTGAGGCTAGGCATCTAGCAAAATTTCACGGTGTCGATGGATTTTCTTCATCGTCATCATGTCAGTCGGCGGCGAAATCCACTTCGGGGCAATCTCCTTCATCGTCGACGACTCAGCATGGCTGCGCGATGCCCTGCTGGACGTGGCGGCATTGCCCGTCCGAGGCGCTATGCACTTCCGTGCTTCCTCCTACGGAGTTCTTCTTCGATAGCCCTCAGACCTGTATCGAGTGGTTGACCATCCCACCATTGTGCGTTGTCACAAGCACTCCGAGCGTTCGCGGCTGCAACGCCGGATCAAGCACATTGTTGCCACTCAGGCGGCAGCAAAACAAGTGGCAGCCATCAAGTTCGACGAGGCCGCCCTCGACCTCTCCGATGGATCACTCAGCAATTCCTCAAAGGAGTCTGAGTCTAAAAGTATCGAGTCGACTACCGAGAATCTCATGGCAGATAACTCTGAGCACCGCGTGCCCCTGGGCTACATGGAGCCCAAATATGACCGTGTGGGTGCATCCCACGTCAACACCCACGACAGCTTCCCAGGACACGAGCCGTATGTGCCTCAGGCTCTCACTCGGGAGCAGCTAGACAAGCTCCGTCACCGGAACGACCAGCTTCTGAACACTCCCATCACTGGAACGACTCCCGAGGCGCTAGCAATAGAGTCGACTCGCCTGGCTACTTTGGCCGAGCGCGATCGCCTCGAACGGCTTCACAAGGAGATGGACGAACACGAGTGTCGTCAACCAAGCTCCAGTCGGCACAAGCATCGACTCTACTTGAGTGACCAACCTCGTAAGTATCAACTCCTTAGTACTCCGTTTCAAAATCTAGCGACCAACACTCGGATCGCGGATTCCATTCAGCCCTCTGGATCTTCGGCTGAAGAAGGAATTTGTCAGATCCAGGCGCTCCTCAAGACAACGCTGTCGCAGATTGAGGCGGTGTCCCAGTCTAGAGACCGGATCCATAGCGCATCCGTGTGTGCGGAGACCGTCCAATCAGCTCATAGGACACTCAGCTTGGGTAGGCTCCAAGCTACTTCTTCCTCCAGAGATCGTCACGAAGTTCAACGGCGCAATCGAGTTGTGTCACCCCATCATAATGATGACTATGATCATGCCCTAATGCCTCCACCACGCGATGCCGCGTACGGGCACCAACCCTACAACGACATACAAACGCATGACGGTGACCGTAGGCTGGGTCATACTCGTTCATCGAGGGATACCCGAGACCCGCCGTTCAACCCGAGATCCATTCTTGCTCAGAACCTGGTCGACAGAGGCCGGGCCCTACGAGAGGGCCAAGTTCACAACATGTCGAGTGGTTCCATACCATCAGGTCCCGAGTGCTTTAGCCGTTACATACGAGCGGCTGAGATTCCCAACAACTTTAGGTTGGCCATGAGGATCAGCAAGTTCATCGGCGAATCCAAGCCCAAAATTTGGCTAGAATATTACCGAGTGGCTGTCCAAATTGGCGGCGGCAACGATAATGTGGCCATGAAACATTTACCGCTGATGCTAGAGGGATCCGCTCGGGCTTGGCTAACACAACTCTCGCTGGGTAGCATTTTTTGCTGGGATGACCTGGCGAAGGTGTTCGTCAAGACCTTTGAAGGCACATACAAGAGAGCAGGGGGTTTGACCGAGATGCAACACTGCATGCAGAAGCAAAATGAGACTCTCCGAGAGTATATTCAGTGGTGGAGCACCCTGCACAACATGGTGGAGAACGTCACCGAGCACCAGGCAATCTGCACCTTCAAGGCTAGAGTTAGGTACTGAGAGCTGAACATCAAGTTCGGTCGAACAGAGACTCTGACTCTTAGTTGGGCTATGGAGATAGCCAATCGATATGCCAATGGTAAAGAGGAAGAACGACTGGGGAGTGGCAAGGGTTGAGCAGGCAACGTGCATCAGTAGGGGACAAGGGCAAGAAGCACAAGTGGAAAGTAGATGCCAGAGGGAATGCCGAGGCCGCGGCGTTGGCCGGCCAAGGCAAAAAGAACTCCCAAAAGTAGAAGAAGGACTGGAAAGCGAAAAAGCAAGTCACCATGAAGAGCGGCATCCTCGACCAACCTTGATAGATCCATATGAAGAAAGATGAGGAGGGCAATTTGATTTTTCCCAAGCACACCACTCGGGAGTGTCGGCTCCTGAAGCTAAAGATGCGACATGGTTCCTCTGAGACAGGGATGAATATGATGATGATGATGATGAGGCCAAGGGTACTTCAGGGTACTCTAACATCAAGAATGTCTTGATGATCTTCGCCGACATCAAGAGAAAGAGTCACCTCAAAGTCATCAACTGAGAAGTCAACATGGCAGTTTTGATTGTCACCAAATTTATTGACTGGGCAAAGACGTCGGTGACCTTTGATCAGTCAGATCACCCGGCTCACATACCGACCCCCAGGCGATAGGCCTTGGTGGTAGATCTAGTCGTGGGAGGAGTTCGACTGCGCAAAGTCCTAATGAACGGCGACAGCAGGCTTAGTATCATTTACGCCAACACATTGGAGGCGATGGGCATCCCGATGAATCGGCTCAGCAAGAGCAACATGCAGTTCCACGGGGTAATCCTTGGGAAGAAGGCTAAATCACTCAGCCAGATTGCACTCGGTGTCATATTTGGCGGGGAGAAGAACTTCAGAAAGGAGCGACTGACTTTCGAGGTGATGGACTTCTGAAGTGCTTATCACTGTCGGTTCCATCCGTACATTTGTGCAGTTCCACCAAAATGCAGCTGAATAACCCTACTTGCACAGATAATGAAAAAGCGTGATTGCATTATAGTGGCACTAGTTAATGAAGCATACACTAATAAATATAATGAAATATTGCGATAGTATCATAGGATGCCATGCTGCGAGGGCGAGATGGGCCCTGCGACGCCTCATACGGTAGGCCTCATACTGGAAATTGACCCAATTCTCCGCGATACACCTTCTGCCAGTGATGAACATCAGTGTATAGCGGTAGTACAAGGAGGGGCCTTGAGACATTCCAATCTCTATTTTTGTGCAGATCAACTAAAATTAAGCACCCCAGTTTGCAGAAACACTTAAACATTAACAATGGGACTAGTTGATGAAACATATATTAACAAAGAGAGGTACTTTCTTTATCTATATTGGAAATGAAATGATAGAGAGGACACTCGCTCTATTTTAACTATATTATTACTTCATTTTATCAGTGGCACTAGGGTCGAGCAGGTGGCAAGCGAGGTGTACTGTGCATCGCAAGGATGGAGGGCGGGGGTGCTTAGACTAGGATGCTGAAGCTGGCTCTTTCAGTCCCTATCTCCCCCCCTGATGTTTGTGTGGTAGAATTTGGGTTGTAATCCAAACTTGGTCGAGCTGGTGTTGGGTCCCCCTACCTGCCTAGCTTATGTGGCGAACTTGTCTCCTGCTAGTACTCGGTCCGTTCTAGTAGTAGTTGCATAACTGCTCGTTTACACTGAGATGTTATCGGATAATGGTTCTATATGGTTGGGTTTGTTTAATGAAATTGGAGGAAAACCCCTCTTTTGATATATAAAAAAATTAGTGGCACTAGCGGTGCCAAAACATTGCCTCAAATTAATAGTGCCACTAGATTAAGGTGCAAAATAATAACATTACTGCTTTATCATGCAGTGCTAGAATAGTAGCACAAGAGCGGACTCAACACGCAGGATCTTTCGCAAATGGTTGGACCAAAAAGGAACATACCTCATGATGGGAACCATCACTACTGCAGGATGCTTCTAACACAACACTACGATCAGAGACCCTTCGACAAAACTGTGTGTGATGCAATAATCACAAACGGTGGTGTGAAAAAACCGTCAAAAAGGTGCAAAATGTTTGGATGGATGCATCAAACATGGTTCAGATTTTAGTTGTGTGTGTGATGCAAGGCATATGGTTCAGTTCAATGAACTATTTGCGATGAGGAAGAAGAAAGAAAGAGGGCAGCGAGATGAAGGCGTGTGCGATATACGACATACAGTTCAATCGGATTAACTGTTTGTGATGAGGCAGAACAACAGAAATGGACAGCTAGATAAAGGTGTGTGCGATTGAGGGCATACACTTCAGAAGGATTAACTGTTTGCGACTAGGCAACAAAATAGAAACGGTCAACCAGCTCAAAGGTGTGTGCAATTGATGGCATACACTTCACACGGATGAACTGTTTGCGATTGGCCACAACAAACAGAAACAGTTAGACAAATCAACGTGTGTGCACCAGACGGGCACACAGTCTAATTAAAAGAAGTGTGCGCGATGGTAATAACAAGTGTGCATGGTTCTTGGAAGAAGACGTGTGCTGACATTGCCTATTGCGGTGCACCAAATGCCACATACGTGGCCGAGAAAGCATGCCCACATTATGCCGTCCGGGAATAGTGCCACACTTAGAAATTACAGAACCATCAATAAATTTTGAGCCTGCGTCCCGTCACATTCCAAATTGCAAACTTGTTCACACCGATCAAAACCTAAACGATTTCCCACTTAGGAGCGTATTAGTACTCGGTTATAAATACAACTACTCCAAGATGAATGCACATTCCTCCTCAACTCCTCATCCACAAAAAACAAACAAGTCATTCATCATCGTTCCCTTCTGCCTGCCATGGTCAGCTGAGTTCTGGGTTGAGAGATTGGCACCAGGGAGAGGCGAGCATGGAAGCGGAAGCACGAGAGATGTCCCGCCTCGCCGCGAAAGCAGCCAACATGTTCTACCGCACGGCCCTAGCAGGACAGAGGTCCCACCGCGCCGCAAAAGCAGCACGGAGGTCCCGCCGCGCCGTCGATGCGGCAGACTGGTGCGGCCACGCTGCAGAAGCAGCAGAGATGTCCGGCCGCGCCGCGGAAGCAGCAGAGATGTCCTCCCGTGCCGCGACAGCCTGGGAAAATGTCTCGCGGGAAGGCGAGGATTCTTACAGGCGCATGCATGCGATCGTCCATAGCCAGATGGATTAAATCTCTGGCTGGGCAAGGTTGCAGGACGACATGAAAGCCTCATTTGAACAGGCTATGGGCGTCATCCGGCAACTAAGGGAGAGCAATGAGAAGCTCCAGGCCGAGCGCGACCTGCTGAGGGCGAAGATCATCAGAAGTGCGGAGCAGCAGGAGGAGACCACTGCCTTGTTGAAGAGGACCAGCGTCATCATTGAGAAACTTACGGACGAGAATGTTGTGCTGCGCATGAAGCGCTAAAGGCTCGTGGAGGAATCCATGGATGCTCTCAAGCAGCATATTGAGAACAGGAAAGAGCTCATTGCCGCTCGCCATGGAGACTAGTTCCCGGAGCCTGCAGCAACGCATCAAGAAAGTAGAGATAAGCGAGCCAGATTGTTGTCTTCCTTCTTCTTTTGCCCTTGTGTATTTTGGGCGTTGCCGCATGTGGCTTTTTTAATTATGTTCCTAAATATGTAGGACAATTATTATCCACTGTCATCGTCCTATATTCATCATGCTTGTTATAAGTCGCAGTCGATGCTATATAGGCTCGTCGGATCTTACATCAAGATCCGTGCAAAACTTTCTTTTCAGATTTTTTATTTCTCTCACTTAAATCTTAGTCCAGTGAGACATAGCCACGCTGTAAAACAGGGGCTCGGGCGCCATTAATGGAGACGTTGGGAGGGAGGTGCGCGACGGATAGAGGTCAAAGGGCTCTCCTCCCAATGAGCACGTGCAGGGGTCTGATCGTACGCCTCCCGTACTCAAATAGCTACCCCGCACGACACCTCCTAGACAATAAAAAGGGACACGTGGCGGCATGTAATTGGTAATTAGAACGCCCACGGTTTCAATAATAGTTGTGTTTCCAATTTTTAATGTGACAACACTTGTTCCAAAATGACTTTGTTGATTTTTAGTGTGTGCGCCTTCGCAAATCGGATAGAAAAATTACCACAACATGTTGGTGCCATGTGATGACACCATGCCAAGTTTCATGATTTTCAGGCATGTTTTGGATTTACAAGAATTAAAAAACGAAGTTTCTCAATCTTTTCGGTCGAGCCACGACGCCCAGATGTTTGAATTTCACTCTCATTTCTTGCGTGAGACCTAGAAATTCACCCAAGGACACACATGTGAACTTTCAACCAACTTTGGTGCACTGAAGCATGTGCTTGTATTTCAAATTTGAATTATGGACATTAAATGCCCAGAAATTCAATTAATGTATAAAAAATGCCAAAGGAACCCGGAATAATTCCAAAATTTAGCACGATACTTCTATTTTGTCTAATTTGTGTGTGCAAACAAATTAAGGCGGGAGAAGGCAATGTACGTAAGTCGTTTCACACACGGACGTTCCCTCTCGGAACCATGAGCCTTCTTGAGAGAAGCTCCAGTTTGCAAGAAGGTTATAACAAAGCTTGTCCCAATTCGGCCAAAAAAATTACCGCAACATGTTGGTGCCATGTCATGACACCATGCCAAGTTTCATGATTTTTAGGTGTGTTTTGGATGTACATGAATTAAAAAAACCAAGTTTCTCAATCTTTCCTGCCGAGCCACGACGCCCAGATATTTGAATTTCATAACCATTTCTTGCATGGGACCTAGAAATTCACCCAAGGACACACATGTGATTTTTCAACCAACTTTGGTGCACTAGAGCATTTGCTTGTAGTTCAAATTTGAATTACGCACATTAAATGACCAGAAATTCAATTAATGTATAAAAAAGTCCAAACGAACCTGGAATAATTCCAAAATTTAGCATGATACTTCTGTTTGGTCTAATCTTCCTGTGTAGAAAAATTAAGGCGGGAGAAGGCAGTGTACGTATGTTGTTTCGCACACGGAGGTGACACGCTCCTCTCCGAACCACGAGCCTTCTTGAGAGAAGCTCCGGTTTGCAAGAAGCTTATACCAAAGCTTGTCCCAATTCGCCCAAATATTTACCGCAGCATGTAGGTGCCATGTCATGACACCATGCCAAGTTTCATGATTTTCAGGCGTGTTTTGGATTTACATCAATTAAAAAACCAAGTTTCTCAAGCTTTCCAACCGAGATACGATGCCCAAATGTTTGAATTTCATTCCCATTTCTTGCATGGGACCTAGAAATTCAACCAAGGACAAACATGTGATTTTTTTAACCGCATTGGAGCATGTGCTTGTAGTTCAAATTTTAATTATGCATATTAAATGACCAGAAATTCAATTAATGTATAAGAAAGTCCAAACGAACCCGGAATAATTCCAAATTTTAACACGACATTCATATAGTTATATATTTCCTCTATAAAAAAATAAAGGGGGGGAGGCAGGGTATATCATTTCGAACACAAAGGTGACACGTCCCCCCTCAGGAACCATGAGTCTTCTCAAGAGAAGCTCCGGTTTGCAAGAAGCTTATACCAAAAACTTGTCCAAATGCGGCCAATTTTTTTACCACAACATGTTGGTGCCATGAAATGACACCATGCCAAATTTCATGATTTTCAGGCCAGTTTTGAATTTCCAGGAATTTAAAAACCAAGTTTCTCAATGTTCCCGACCGAGCCATGAGACCCAGATGTTTGAATTTCATTCCCATTTCTTGCATGGGACCTATGAATGCACCCAAAGACACACATGTGACTTCTCAACAAACTTTGGGGCACTGGAGCATGTGCTTGTAGTTCAAATTTGAATTATGCACATTAAATGCCGAGATACTCAATTACTCCATAAAAATGCCAAACGAACCCAGAATAATCCCACATTTAAACACGACACTCATGCAGTAGCATGTTCACTGTACATAAATGTTCTAGCAATTCAAACACCATCCTTTCCCTTCGTAACACCATTTTGTCTTTCGAAACATAATGAAAAAAATCATGTATACCACAAACTGTTTACTAGAAAGAATGGTGTGGGATGCGATATAAAATATCTTGGCACACCGTCTTGTCTGGCTTACACAGGAAGCTTCGTCGTCTACAGTCCACCTCCCCCGCTTGAACCACACTTGCGTGCCAGTTTCTCGTGGCAGTGAGAAATTTTTTTTGCCACCGTGGAAATATCTATCTCCCCGCCCCCTCCCTCCCACTAAAAGCCACATTTCCACTGTTCCTCCTTGCTTTCCAAGTTCAAACCTTCACTGCTGCTTATTGTTAGCTCAGCCTCCTCGCCGACGACCCTTCTTCTTGCAGCGCCGCCTCCTCACCGGCTACCCTTCTTCTTGCAGTGCCGCCTCCTCGCCGGCGACCCTTCTTCTTGCTGCGCCGCCTCCTCACAGGCGACCCTTCTTATTGCTGCGCGGCCTCCTCGCCGCTGACCCTTCTTCTTGTTATGTGACCTTGTCGATATGGTCAGGTAATCCACACCCCACCCACACCATCCTCCTCCTTTCCCGTCCCACATGCCCCGACCGACGGCGTGACACCTTCCGCCGAAATCACTGTCCTCCTCCACCAATTAAGCGCCGCCGACAACCATTTTGCACGCAGTATAACATGGAGCTTAGTAGCATCTGGCTGCGGAGAAGAAAATCATGGCCGCACGCGTGCACGAGGTCGCTATGGATGCCATGCGTGCCGACCGCCAGAGCTTGGAGGAGCACCTCGTCTTCGAGGCCACCGTCGACACCGCCACATGGTCGTCTACTATAAAATACAGTTTGTGCTATTTTCTCGAGGCCATCGCCAATGCCTTCTAGTGATTTGTCCTCTATAATGTTAATATGCAATCTGATGTTCTTTTTACAGTTTGGTGCTCTGACATGTAATGTTCAGTTAACACTTTGGTCCTCTAAAATGTAATGTTCAGTTAACAGTTTGGTCCAAAATTGCTACATTTTGTAGTAGTGTTCTCAAGCATTCTTTGTTTTGTTAACTCGCAAGTGCAACTATCCCTAGGTGGTTTTGGTAATTCCTAACAACATATAGCTCATTGAGCTAACATTATTCCAAGATAAATATTTCAGGAAAAGCTCAATGAATGGCATGGCATGGATGAGAAAAGTGGACCCCTCAAAATGCTAAGGACAAAAGGATTGGCTCAAGCTCAAAGCTCAAGACTCTACATTTTATATTTTAGTGATCCAAGATCACATTGAGTCTATAGGAAAAGCCAATACTATCAAGGAGGGATGAGGTGTTGCTTAATGAGGTTCTTGCTTCATAGTGCTTAGTGATATGCTCCAAAACCCTCAGCTACTTTCCCACATCCACATATGACCCAAACCAAAAGTCAAACTCGGCCCCACCGATTCTTTCCATCCGGCGCCACTGAGTTCAGATGTCATAGCCACTGCCACAAACCCTAGGCAAATCGTTCTCACCAATAGGGATCTCGGTCTCACCGAGATGGGATTGTAATCTCTCTGTTTCCCTTCGTAACATTTCGGTACCACCGAGATGAGCGATCGGTCCCACCAAGATTGCAATGTAAACTCCCTGTTTCCTTTTCGTAACATTTTGGTCCCACCGAAATGAGCGAACCGGTCCCACCGAGTTTACCTGACCAACTCTCTCATTAGCTTATTACCAAAATCGGTCCCACCGAGTTTGTGTAATCGGTCTCACCAAGATCACGTTATGCCCTAACCCTAATCATATCGGTCCTACCGACTTGCATGTCGGTTGTTGGGGAACGTAGCAGAAATTCAAAATTTTCCTACGTGTTACCAAGATCTATCTATGGAGAAACCAACAACGAGGGGAAGGAGAGTGCATCTACATACCCTTGTAGATTGCTAAGTGGAAGCGTTCAAGAGAACGGGGTTGAAGGAGTCGTGCTCGTCATGATCCAAATCACCGGAGATCCTACTGCCGAACGGACGGCACCTCCGCGTTCAACACACGTGCAGCCCAGAGTCGTCTCCCACGCCTTGATCCAGCAAGGAGAGAGGGAGAGATTGGGGAAGACTCCATCCAGCAGCAGCACAACGGCATGGTGGTGGTGGAGCAGCGTGGCAATCCCGCAGGGCTTCGCCAAGCACCTCGGGAGAGGATGAGAGAGAGAGGTAGGGCTGCGCCAGCGAGAGGTCAAAACTCATCTGTTGGCAGCCCTCAAGACCTTAACTATATATAGGGGAGAGGGAGGGGGGTGCGCCCCCTCTAGGGTTTCGACCCCAAGGGGTGCGTCAGCCCCAATCCCATCTAGGGTGGCGGCCAAGGGGGGGGGAGGGGAAACTTGCCCCCCAAGTTAGGTGGGTGCACCCCCTCACCCAACCCTAGGCGCCTTGGGCCCTTGTGGGGGGGGGGGCGCATCAGCCCACCTGGGGCTGGTCCCCTCCCACACTTGGCCCATTCAGCCCTCCGGGGATGGTGGCCCCACTTGGTGGACCCCCGGACCCTCCCGGTGGTCCCGGTACGTTACCGATAAAACCCGAAACTTTTCCGGTGACCAAAACAGGACTTCCCATATATAAATCTTTACCTCCGGAACTCCTCGTGACGTCTGGGATCTCATCTGGGACTCCGAACAACATTCGGTAACCACATACAAACTTCCTTTATAACCCTAGCGTCATCGAACCTTAAGTGTGTAGACCCTACGGGTTCGGGAACCATGCAGACATGACCGAGACGTTCTCCGGTCAATAACCAACAGCGGGATCTGGATACCCATGTTGGCTCCCACATGTTCCACGATGATATCATCGGATGAACCACGATGTCAAGGACTCAATCGATCCCGTATACAAGTCCCTTTGTCTAGCGGTATTGTACTTGCCCGAGACTCGATCGTCGGTATCCCGATACCTCGTTCAATCTCGTTACCGGCAAGTCTCTTTACTCGTTCTGTAACACATCATCCCGTGATCAACCCCTTGGTCACATTGTGCACATTATGATGATGTCCTACCGAGTGGGCCCAGAGATACCTCTCCGTTAACCGGAGTGACAAATCCCAGTCTCGATTCGTGCCAACCCAACAGACACTTTCGGAGATACCTGTAGTGCACCTTTATAGCCACCCAGTTATGTTGTGACGTTTGGTACACCCAAAGCATTCCTACGGTATTCGGGAGTTGCACAATCTCATGGTCTAAGGAAATGATACTTGACATTATAAAAGCTTTAGCATACGAACTACACGATCTTTGTGCTAGGCTTAGGATTGGGTCTTGTCCATCACATCATTGTGCTAATGATGTGATCCCGTTATCAACGACATACAATGTCCATGGTCAGGAAACCGTAACCATCTATTGATCAACGAGCTAGTCAATCAGAGGCTTACTAGGGACATGGTGTTGTCTATGTACCCACACATGTATCTGAGTTTCCTATCAATACAATTATAGCATGGATAATAAACAATTATCATGAACAAGGAAATATAATAATAATAACTAATTTATTATTGCCTCTAGGGCATATTTCCAACAGTCTCCCACTTGCACTAGAGTCAATAATCTAGCTCACATCGCCATGTGATTAACACTGATAGGTCACATCGCCATGTGACCAACATCCAAAGAGTTTACTAGTGTCACTAAACTAGTTCACATCACCATGTGATTAAGACTCAATGAGTTCTGGGGTTTGATCATGTTTTGCTTATGAGAGAGGTTTTAGTGAGCGGGTCTGCAACATTCAGATCCGTATGTACTTCACAATTCTCTATGTCATATTGTAAATGCTGCTTCCATGCTCCACTTGGGGCTATTCCAAATGGTTGCTCCACCATGTGATTAAGACTCAATGAGTTATGGGGTTTGATCATGTTTTGCTTGTGAGAGAGGTTTTAGTCAGCGGGTCTGCAACATTCAGATCCGTATGTACTTCGCAATTCTCTATGTCATATTGTAAATGCTGCTTCCATGCTCCACTTGGGGCTATTCCAAATGGTTGCTCCACTATACGTATCCGGTTTGCTACTCAGTCACTCGGATAGGTGTTAAAGCTTGCATCGACGTAACCCTTTACGCCGAACTCTTTATTACCTCCATAATCAAGAAACATGTCCTTTATTTACTCCAAGGACAATTTTGACCGCTGTCCAATGATCTATTCCTGGATCATTCTTGTACCCCTTGACTGACTCATGGCAAGGCACACTTCCGATGCGGTACACAACATAGCATACTATAGAGCCTACGTCTGAAGCATAGGGGACGACCTTCATCCTTTCTCTCTCTTCTGCCGTGGTCGAGCTTTAACTCTTAACTTCATACCTTACAACTCAGGCAAGAACTCCTTCTTTGACTGATCCATCTTGAACACCTTCAAGATCATGTCAAGGTATGTGCTCATTGGAAAGTACCATTTAGCGTTTTTGATCTACCCTCATAGATCTTGATGCTCAATGTTCAAGTAGATCTTGATGCTCAATGTTCAAGTAGCTTAATCCAGGTTCTCCATTGAAAAACACTTTTCAAATAACCCTATATGCTTTCTAGAAATTCTACATCATTTCTGATCAACAATATGTCAACAACATATACTCATCAGAAATGCTATTGTGCTCCCACTCACTTCTTTGGAAA
The DNA here is from genome assembly GCF_018294505.1 of Triticum aestivum. Classification (NCBI taxonomy): domain Eukaryota; kingdom Viridiplantae; phylum Streptophyta; class Magnoliopsida; order Poales; family Poaceae; genus Triticum; species Triticum aestivum. The sequence goes on from NC_057798.1 coordinate 352,359,741, forward strand.
TACAAGTTTCTCATAAACTTTTGTATAAACCCAAAATCTTTGATCATCTCATCAAAGCGTACATTCCAACTCCGAGATGCTTACTCCAGTCCTTAGAAGGATTGCTGGAGTTTTGCATATTTGTTAGTGTTCTTCAGGATTGTCAAAACCTTCTGGTTGTATCACATACAACCTTTCCTCAAGAAAACTGTCGAGGAAACAATGTTTTGACATTCTATCTACAAGATTTCATAAATAATGCAGTAACTGCTGATCCATTTCCAACAGACTCTTAGCATCGCTACGAGTGAGAAAGCCTCACTGTAGTCAACTCCTTGAACTTGTCAGAAAACATCTTAACGACAAGTCGAGCTTTCTTAATGGTGATTCTTACCATCATTGTCTGTCTTCCTTTTAAAATCCATCTGTACCCAACGGCCTTACGACCATCAAGTATTTCTTCCAAAGTCATGGATCCTTTCTCGGATTTTATGGCCTCGAGCAATTCGTCGAAATCCGGGCCCACCATCGCTTCTCAATAGCTCATAGGTTCATTGCTGTCTAGCAACATGACCTCTAATACAGGAATGCGTACCACTCTGAAGTAGTACGCATCCTTGTCACCCTACGAGGTACGGTAGTGACTTGATCCGAAACTTCGTGATCACTATCATAAGCTTCTACTTCAATTGGTGTAGGCGCCACAGGAACAACTTCATGTACCCTGCTACACACTAGTCGAAGTGATGGTTCAATAACCTCATCAAGTCTCCACCATCCTCCCACTCAATTCTTTCGAGAGAAACTTTTCCTCGAGAAAGGAACCATTTCTAGAAACAATTACTTTTGCTTCCGGATCTGAGATAGGAGGTATAGCCAACCATTTTGGGTATCCCATGAAGATGTATTTATCCGTTTTGGGTTTGAGCTTATCACGATGAAACTTTTTCACATAAGCGCCACAGCCCCAAACTTCTAAGAAACGGCAACTTAGGTTTCTCCAAACCATAGTTCAAACGGTGTCGTCTCAACGGAATTACGTGGTGCCCTATTAAAGTGAGTGCGGTTGTCTCTAATGCCTAACCCATGAACGATAGTGGTAATTCGATAAGAGACATCATGGTACGCACCATATCCAATAGGGTGCAACTATGATGTTTGGACACACCATCACACTATGGTGTTCCAGGCGGTATTAATTGTGAAACATTTCCACAATGTCTTAATTTTGTGCCAAAGCTCGTGACTCAGATACTCATCTCTATGATCATATCATAGACATTTTATCCTCTTGTCACAATGATCTTCAACTTCACTCTGAAATTACTTGAACCATTCAATAATTCAGACTTGTGTTTCATCAAGTAGATATACTCAATATCTACTTAAATCATCTGTGAAGTAAGAACATAATGATATTCACTGCATGCCTCAGCACTCATTGGACTGCACACATCAAAGTGTGTTACTTCCAACAAGTTGCTATCTTGTTCCATCTTACTGAAAACGAGGCTTTTTAGTCATCTTGCCTATGTGGTATGATTTGCATATCTCAAGTGATTCAAAATCAAGTGAGTCCAAACGATCCATCCGCATGGAGTTTCTTCATGCGTATACACCAATAGACATGGTTTGCATGTCTCAAACTTTTCAAAAACGAGTGAGTCCAAAGATCCATCAACATGGAGCTTCTTCATGCATTTTACACCAATATGACTTACACGGCAGTGCCACAAGTAAGTGGTACTATCATTACTATCTTATATCTTTTGGCATGAAAATGTGTATCACTACGATCGAGATTCAATATACCATTCGTTTTAGGTGCTAGACCATTGAAGGTATTATTCAAATAAACAGAGTAACCATTATTCTCCTTAAATGAATAACCGTATTGCGATAGACATAATCCAATCATGTCTATGCTCAACGCAAACACCAAATAACAATTATTTAGGTTTAACACCAATCTCGATGGTAGAGGGAGTGTGCGATGCTTGATCACATCAACCTTGGAAACACTTCCAACACATATCGTCAGCTCACCTTTAGCTAGTCTCCATTTATTCCGTAGCTTTTATTTCGAGTTACTAACACTTAGCAACCGAACCGGTATCTAATACCCTGGTGCTACTAGGAGTACTAGTAAAGTACACATTAATATAATGTATATCTAATATGCTTCTATCGACCTTGCCAGCCTTCTTATCTACCAAGTATCTAGGGTAATTCTCCTTCAGTGCCCGTTCCTCTCATTACAGAAGCACTTAGTCTCGAGTTTGGGTTCAACCTTGGGTTTCTTCACTGGAGCAGCAACTGATTTGTCGTTTCATGAAGTACCCCTTCTTTCCCTCGCCCTTCTTGAAACTAGTGGTTTCACTAACCATCAACAATTGATGCTCCTTCTTGATTTCTACTTTTGCGGTGTAAAACATCGTGAATATCTCAAGGATCATCATATCTATCCCTGATTTGTTATAGTTCATCACGAAGCTCTAGCAGCTTGGTGGCAATGACTTTGGAGAAACATCACTATCTCATCTGGAAGATCAACTCCCACTTGATTGAAGTGATTGTTGCACTCAGACAATCTGAGCACAAGCTCAACGATTGAGCTTTTCTCCCTTAGTTTGTAGGCTAGAAAACTCGTCGGAGGTCTCATACCTCTTAACGTGGGCACGAGCCTGAAATCCCAATTTCAGCCCTCGAAACATCTCATATGTTCTGCGGCGTTTCAAAAACGTCTTTGGTGCCTCAACCCTAAACCGTTTAACTAAACTATCACGTAGTAATCAAAACGTGTATGTTCGATGTTTGCAACATCCATAGACGACGTTTCGGGGTTCTGCACACTGAGCGGTGCATTAAGGACATGAGCTTTTCTACTGATCGCATAATCGCTACTGTTAACTTTCTACTCTATTTTCTCTAGGAACATATCTAAAACAATAGAACTAACGCGCGAGCTATGACATAATTTGCAAAGGGCTTTTGACTATGTTCAGGATAATTAAGTTCATCTTATGAACTCCCACTCAGATAGACATCCCTCTAGTCATCTAAGTGATTACATGATCCGAGTCAACTAGGCCGTGTCCGATCATCACGTGAGACGGACTAGTCATCATCGGTGAACATCTTCATGTTGATCGTATCTACTATACGACTCATGCTCGACCTTTCGGTCTCTTGTGTTCCGAGGCCATGTCTGTACATGCTAGGCTCGTCAAGTTAACCTAAGTGTTTCGCGTGTGTAAATCTGGCTTACACCCGTTGTATGTGAACGTAAGAATATATCACACCCGATCATCATGTGGTGCTTCGAAACAATGAACATTCGCAACGGTGCACAGTTAGGGGGAACACTTTCTTGAAATTTTAATGAGGGAACATCTTATTTACTATCGTCGTTCGAAGCAAATAAGATGCATAAACATGATAAACATCACATGCAATCAAATAGTGACATGATATGGCCAATATCATTTTGCTCCTTTTTGATCTCCATCTTCGGGGCTCCATGATCATCATCGTCACTGGCATGACACCATGATCTCCATCATCATGATCTCCATCGTCGTGTCTTCATGAAGTTGTCTCACCAACTTATTACTTCTACTACTATGGCTACCGGTTAGCAATAAAGTAAAGTAATTACATGGCATTGTTTAATGACACGCAGGTCATACAATAAATTAAGACAACTCCTATGGCTCCTGCCGGTTGTCATACTCATCGACATGCAAGTCATGATTCCTATTACAACAACATGATCAATCTCATACATCACATATCATTCATCACATTCTTCTTGGCGATATCACATCACATAGCATACCCTGCAAAAACAAGTTAGACGTCCTCTAATTGTTGTTTGCATGTTTTACGTGGCTGCTATGGGTTTCTAGCAAGAACGTTTCTTACCTACGCAAAACCACAACGTGATATGCCAATTGCTATTTACCCTTCATAAGGACCCTTTTCATCGAATCCGTTCTGACTAAAGTAGAAGTGACTGGCACCCGCTAGCCACCTTATGCACCAAGTGCATGTCAGTCACTGGAACCTGTCTCACGTAAGAGTACGTGTAAGGTCGGTCCGGGCCGCTTCATCCCACAATACCGTCGAAACAAGATTGGACTAGTAACGGTAAGCATATTGAACAAAATCAACGCCCACAACTACTTTGGGTTCTACTCGTGCAAAGAATCTACCCAATAGACCTAGCTCATGATGCCACTGTTGGGGAACGTAGCAGAAATTCAAAATTTTCCTACGTGTCACCAAGATCTATCTATGGAGAAACCAACAACGAGGGGAAGGAGAGTGCATCTACATACCCTTGTAGATCGCTAAGCGAAAGCGTTCAAGAGAACGGGGTTGAAGGAGTCGTACTCGTCGTGATCCAAATCACCGGAGATCCTAGTGTCGAACGGACGGCACCTCCGCGTTCAACACACGTACAGCCCGGAGACGTCTCCCACGCCTTGATCCAGCAAGGAGAGAGGGAGAGGTTGGGGAAGACTCCGTCCAGCAGCAGCACAATGGCATGGTGGTGGTGGAGGAGCATAGCAATCCCGCAGGGCTTCGCCAAGCACCACGGGAGAGGAGGAGAGAGAGAGGTAGGGCTGCGCCAGGGAGAGGTCAAAACTCATCTGTTGGCAGCCCTCAAGACCTCAACTATATATAGGGGAGAGGGAGGGGGTGTGCCCCCTCTAGGGTTTCCACCCCAAGGGGTGCGACATCCCCAATCCCATCTAGGGTGGCGGCCAAGGGGGGGGGAGAGGGGAAACTTGCCCCCCAAATTAGGTGGGTGCGCCCTCTCCCCCAACCATAGGCGCCTTGGGCCCTTGTGGGGGGCGCACCAGCCCACCTGGGGCTGGTCCCCTCCCACACTTGGCCCATTCAGCCCTCCGGGGATGGTGGCCCCACTTGGTGGACCCCCGGGACCCTCTCGGTGGTCCCGGTACGTTACCGATAAAACCCGAAACTTTTCCGGTGACCAAAACAGGACTTCCCATGTATAAATCCTTACCTCTGGACCATTCCGGAACTCCTTGTGACGTCGGGGATCTCATCCGGGACTCCGAATAACATTCGGTAACCACATACAAACTTCCTTTATAACCCTAGCGTCATCGAACCTTAAGTGTGTAGACCCTACGGGTTCGAGAACCATGCAGACATGACCGAGACGTTCTCCGGTCGATAACCAACAGCGGGATCTGGATACCCATGTTGGCTCCCACATGTTCCACGATGATCTCATCAGATGAATCACGATGTCAAGGACTCAATCGATCCCGTATACAATTCCCTTTGTCTAGCGGTATTGTACTTGCCCGAGATTTGATCGTCGGTATCCCGATACCTTGTTCAATCTCGTTACTGGCAAGTCTCTTTACTCGTTCCGTAACACATCATCCCGTCATCAACCCCTTGGTCACATTGTGCACATTATGATGATGTCCTACCGAGTGGGCCCAGAGATACCTCTCCGTTAACCGGAATGACAAATCCCAGTCTCGATTCGTGCCAACCCAACAGACACTTTCGGAGATACCTGTAGTGCACCTTTATAGCCACCCAGTTAGGTTGTGACGTTTGGTACACCCAAAGCATTCCTACGGTATCCGGGAGTTGCACAATCTCATGGTCTAAGGAAATGATACTTCACATTATAAAAGCTTTAGCATACGAACTACACGATCTTTGTAGGCTTAGGATTGGGTCTTGTCCATCACATCATTCTGCTAATGATGTGATCCCATTATCAACGACATCCAATGTCCATGGTCAGGAAACCGTAACCATCTATTGATCAACGAGCTAGTCAATCAGAGGCTTACTAGGGACATGGTGTTGTCTATGTACCCACACATGTATCCGAGTTTCCTATCAATACAATTATAGCATGGATAATAAACGATTATCATGAACAAGGAAATATAATAATAATAAATAATTTATTATTGCCTCTAGGGCATATTTCCAACATTGGTCCCACCGAAAATCCTAATGGTCACTAGATTTTCTGAATCGGTCTGACCGAGTTTTCCAATTCGGTCCCACCGAGTTTGGCAAGTTGTGTGTAACAGTTAGATTTTGTGTGGAGGCTATATATACCCCTCCACCTCCTCATCATTCGTGGAGAGAGCCATCAGAACGTGCCTACACTTCCAGCATACTTTTTCTGAGAGAGAACCACCTACTCATGTGTTGAGGCCAAGATATTCCATTCCTACCATATGAATCTTGATCTCTAGCCTTCCCCAAGTTGCTTTCCACTCAAATCTTCTTTCCACCAAATCCAAATCCTGGGAGAGAGAGTTGAGTGTTGGGGAGACTATCATTTCAAGCACAAGAGCAAGGAGTTCATCATCAACACACCATTTGTTACTTCTTGGAGAGCGGTGTCTCCTAGATTGGCTAGGTGTCACTTGGGAGCCTCCGACAAGATTGTGGAGTTGAACCAAGGAGTTTGTAAGGGCAAGGAGATCGCCTACTTCGTGAAGATCTAGCGCTAGCGAGGCAACTCCTTCGTGGGCGACGGTCATGGTGGGATAGACAAGGTTGCTTCTTCGTGGACCCTTCGTGGGTGGAGCCCTCCGTGGACTCGTGCAACCGTTACCCTTCGTGGGTTGAAGTCTCCATCAATGTGGATGTACGATTGCACCACCTATCGGAACCATGACAAAAACATCCGGGTCTCCAATTGCGTTTGAATTCTCCAAACCCTTCCCCTTTACATTCTTGCAAGTTGCATGCTTTATTTTCCGCTGCTCATATACTCTTTGCATGCCTGCTTGAATTGTGTTGAGATTGCTTGACTTGTGCTAAGATAGCTAAAATCTGCCAAAGACTAAAATTGGGAAAAGGATAAGTTTTTATTTGGTCAAGTAGTCTAATCACCCCCCTCTAGACATACTTTCGATCCTACATAATTGTCTTCTCTTCTAGTACATGTTTCTATTAGTAGCGACCAGACCTCAGACAGTCTGATGTCTGTGCATCAGTGTCATCCCTGGATCAGTAATGCTGACACGCACAATACTCGAAGGATTTATAACAGAGTAGCAATCACACACTTATTACATCGAACGTCTCAAAAGAGAGCTTATTACAATAAATATTGCTTAAGGCCATCTAATAACGATAACAGCGGAAGGCTTGGAACATAAGTGAGTCCATCAACTCCAACGGCATCACTGAGTATAGAACCACGATCCTAAGGCATCTGACTCGTCATCTGAAAAGTCTGCAACTTGAACGTTGCAGCCTGAAAACGGGTCAACACATGGAATATGCTGGAAAAGTAACACATAGAGAATAATGAAAGAGTAAAGCTATACTACATGCATAAATGGCTGGTGGAAAGCTCTATGGTTACAGTTTTGCATAAAGCCAATTTTTCCCTACTGCAAAGGAATAAATTTTATTTAACTATCATGGTGGTTGTTAAACATTGAGAATGGTTGACAACATTCTCAATCCCAATTAAGTAACATCATTATTAAACAAACCCAACAATATTAATTAAAGTAACATGATGAGATTCACATGATAATCTAAGTACTAGATACTCAAAACGTCCATACCCGGGGACACGGCTAATCATGATTAGTTTATACACTCTGCAGAGGTTGCGCACTTTTCCCCACACGACTCGATCTCCTCCGTTGGTTTTCTCGCACTACATGGTGTTTGAGAAATGGATGACCGAGACATAGTCTTTCAGAAGCGCTAGCACCTTACGATGGGTAGACCTGTACACCTACTTTCCCCTACATCTGCTAGTCTACCACTACAAGAGTTCGCACGACTTAATCAACTATGCTAGAGCCCATAATAGCATGTGGCTGCACACGGAAGTTTCTAGCATGAATAATCTTATGATCCCTTTGAGCCTGGGTGGCGGTCCAAAAACAAACAGGCAATCCTGGAATACCCAGGTACCTCAATCCACCCAGATGTGTATTAAAGTTGCCACCTTAAATAAACCATTAATTAACAATCTCACATCTGTCATGGATACACTCACCCAATCCACGTCTACTAGTATAGCATGGCATAATAAGCAAACATAGAAGTAACTCCCAAGGGTTTGATAATAAAACAGGTAATTGGTACTACCTCATCTACTTCCCAAAACCCACATATTAATTAGATCCTAATCATGCAATTGTTTGAGGATTGATCTAATGCATAAAAACTGGGTATGAAAAGGGATATGATCAAATTGTTACTTGCCTTGCTGATGATCCACGAAACCTAGGGATTCGAAGTAGCAAGCGGCGCAATCCGGGTACTCTATCGCAAGCAAACAAACAAACAAGCATACAATAAGTACTCATCTAATGCACAGGTAAAACTCAAATTAGAGATCTAACCAGAAAGTTCAACTTAAGAACTCTGGTTTGAAAAAAAGGAATCAAATCGAACGAAGAAACAAAACACAAACGGCGAAAGAAAACAACTTCGTTTACTAATCTGAACCTAAGTCAAATTTTACAGAAACAAAAACTGGTTTGAGTAGATTATTCGGAAACAGGGTTTCGAGACGAAACTCCAGGCGCTTGAATCGCCTGATTCCGATAGACGAGCGAAAAGATATACTAAAACGAAAATCGGATCAGAAATCGCGATCAAAAAAATCGCGGAATAAATCCGAGAAAAAGAAAAACGACGAACAGAGTAACGAATGAACGTTCGTTATCTGGATCTAAATGATGAACGTGTTTGCTAAAACGAACGAACGAGCGAACGCTCGCTAATTAACCTAAACCGGAAAAAAATCGATCTAATAATAAAAAAACGAAACTAAAAAAAACCGAACGAAAACCGGCGAAAACCAAACGGTTTTCTAGGAAAAACCGGCGGCGGCGAGGTCAACCTCTGGGTGCAAGTCGGCGGCGGTGGCGGCTCCGGCAAGGGCGGTGGTGGTCGGCGGCGGGGTCCGGCGAGGCAGCGGCGGTCGGCGGCAACGGCGGGCGGCGGCGGCAGCAGCTAGCGGCAGCGGCGGGCTAGGGTTAGGGTTTGGCCGCGGCGGCGGCTTGGGCTGGCGGCGGCTTGGGCTGGCAGGGTCGGCCCGGGGCGGCGGCTTATAAATACCCGGCCAGGCGGAGTCCTGGCCGGTTACGGCCCGTAGTCGGTTCGATTTTTTTTAAATAATTATCGCGCAGAAAAACAAACGAAAAAATACTAAAGAGACTCCAAAAATCCGGAAATAAATTTTCCCCGGCTTCTAAAATCAAGCCGGTTTAGATGAACATTTATTTGGGGCCTAAATGCAATTTTGTAAAACACGCATTTTTCTTAAATTCAAATAAAATAGCGAGAAAATCCAAAATAAAATCTTATTTGATTTTTTATTAAATCCTCGATATTTCTGTATTTTTAGGAAAGTCATTTTATTCCCTCTCTCATATTTATATAATTGAATAATTGAAGATAAAATAAATAAAATCAAATGATCCTATTTCCAAAATTTGAGAAAACTCAAATACGAAAATATTGAAATCCCCAACTCTCTCCGTGGGTCCTTGAGTTGTGTAGAATTTCTAGGATCAAGGCAGAATGCATTAAAATGTGATATGCAATAATGATCTATTTGTATAACATTCCAAATTGAAAATTTGGAATGTTACAAACCTATCCCACTTAAGATGAATCTCGCCCTCGAGATTCGGGTTGGCTAGAAAATAGGTGAGGGTGGTCCTTCAACAAATCTTCCTCTTGCTCCCAGGTCGCTTCATCCTCGGTGTGGTGGCTCCACTGAACTTTGCAAAACTTGATAACTTTGTTGCGGGTGACTCGGCTGGCATACTCAAGAATCTTGACTGGTTTCTCCACATAGGTCAAATCACTGTCCAACTGAATCGCCTCTAGTGGCACTGTATCTCTCAGCGGTACATCGGCCATCTCCGCGTGGCACTTCTTCAACTGGGAAACGTGGAACACGTCATGAACTCCTGACAATACCTCAGGCAATTCCAACTTGTAGGCAACTTCTCCCATACGCTCCAAAACTTTGTATGGTCCCACAAAACGCGGTGCTAACTTTCCTTTAACACCAAAACACTTAACTCCTCGAAGTGGAGATACACGAAGATAGACTCTATCTCAGAGTTCGTAAACTGTCTCCTTGCATTTTGAATCTGCATAGCTTTTTTGCCTGGAGTGGGCAACCTTGAGCCTGTCGCGAATCAACTTCACTTTCCGTTCAGATTCCTTAATCAAATCCGGTCCAAAAAACTGGCGGTCTCCAACTTCATCCTACGACAACAGGGTTCTGCACCTCCTTCCGTATAAGGCCTCGAAAGGGGCCATCTTCAAACTGGATTGATAACTATTGTTGTAAGAGAACTTGGCATATGGCAAATTATCGTCCCAACTAGATTCGTAATCTAGCGCACAAGCTCTCAGCATATCCTCCAATATTTGATTGACTCTCTCGGTCTGTCCATCTGTCTGCGGATGAAACGCTATACTGAACTCTAGCCTGGTACCCAAAGTTTCGTGCAACTGGTTCCAGAACTTTGAGGTAAACTGTGTTCCTCTATCTGATACAATGCTCCTTGGAACTCCGTGCAGACATACGATCCTGGTCATGTATATCTTGGCCAACTTAGCACTAGAGTAAGTGGTCTTCACTGGAATGAAATGAGCTACCTTCGTCAAACAATCGACTACAACCCAAATCGAGTCATAGCCGGAACGAGTCCTGGGCAATCCTGTGATAAAACCCATGCCTAGCTTATCCCACTTCCATTCGGGTATCGGCAATGATTGCAGCAATCCTGCTGGCTTCTGATGCTCTGCCTTTACTCCCTGACATACATCACAAACTGCTACATACTCCGCAATATCTTTCTTCATTCCGGTCCACCAAAAAGTCTCCTTCAAATCCAAATACATCTTGGTATTTCCTGGGTGAATCAAATACGGCGAATCATGAGCCTCTTGCAAAATCAACTTCCTGATCTCTGGGTTATTAGGAACATAAACACAGTCTTCAAACCATAAGGTATCGTGCTCATCCTCACGAAATCCCTTTGCTTTTCCTTTGCTCATCTTCTCCTTTATCTCAGCAATTTCCTTGTCGGTCTTCTGAGCTTCCCTGATCTTATCCATCAAAGTCGACTGAATTTCCAATGCTGCTACATAGCCTCTTGGAACTATCTCCAAGCATAGTTTGCAAAAGTCTTCGGCTAACTCCTTTGGCAATCCTGCGGTCATGAGTGTATTGACATGGCTCTTACGGCTCTACGCGTCGGCTACTATGTTAGCCTTCCCGGGGTGATACTGCAATCTCATGCCATAATCCTTGATGAGCTCCAACCATCTCCTTTGTCTGAGATTCAACTTCTTCTGCGTGAAAATGTACTTCAAACTCTTGTGATCCGTATACACCTCACAATGGTTTCTGATAAGAAAGTGTCTCCATGTCTTCAATGCATGCACTACGGCTGCTAACTCCAAATCATGCGTGGCATAATTCAACTCATGGGGTTTAAGCTATCATGAAGCATACGAACCAACTCTCCCCTCCTGCATAAGCACAGCTCCAAGTCCTCGACGTGAAGCGTCGCAATATACCTCGTAATCCTTGGTCTGATCTAGCAGAATCAACACTGGCGAGGTAACCAAACGTCTCTTCAATTCTTGAAAACTGGCTTCACACTCCTCAGTCCAAATGAACTTGGTATCCTTCTTCAATAACTCTGTCATAGGTTTTGCAATCTTTGAGAAATTCTCAATGAATCTCCGGTAGTATCCTGCCAGTCCAAGAAAACTCATGATCTCTCCAACAGTCGTTGGTGCTACCCAATTTGTCACGGTAACAACCTTGGTGGGGTCTACTGCTATACCTTCTCCGGATATAACATGTCCGAGAAATCCAACTTCCTTCAACCAAAATTCACATTTGCTGAACTTGGCGTATAACTAGTGTTCTCTGAGCTTCTCCAATACCAAATGCAAATGCTCCTTATGCTCCTCTTTGTTCTTTGAGTAGACCAAAATATCATCAATGAACACCATGACGAACTTATCTAGAAATTCCATAAATACTTTGTTCATCGTGTTCATGAAATAGGCAGGTGCGTTAATCAGACCAAATGACATAACGGTATACTCGTACAGCCCATACCTGGTGGTAAAAGCCGTCTTAGGTATATCCTGCTCCCGAATCTTCAACTGATGGTAACCTGATCGCAAATCGATCTTGGAAAATACCTTCGCTCCTTGCAATCAGTCAAACAGGTCATTGATCATCGGCAGTGGGTACTTGTTCGTGATTGTTACTGCATTCAAGCCTCAATAGTCAACAACCATCCTTAATGATCCATCTTTCTTCTCCACTAGAAGTACTGGCGATCCCCAAGGTGAAGAACTTGGGCGAATATAACCTTTATCCAGTAACTCCTTAATCTGGCTCTTAATCTCCTCCAAATCTTTTGCTGACATCTTGTATGGTCTCTTGGATATCGGCCCTGTGCCTAGCAAAAGCTCAATCAAAAACTCAATGTCTCTATCCGGTGGCATGCCTGGCAACTCCTCTGGAAATACGTCAGGAAAATCCTTCACTACTGGTACTTCCTCCTGCACAACTCGTGATAAGGAATTTACGTGCATCCTCTTTGGTTCATGCCTTGATACATACCTTATTCTTTTCCCTTCTGGGGTAGTAAGCAAAATCGACTTACTGGCGCAATCGATGTTTCCTCCATACATCGATAGCCAATCCATACCCAGAATCACATCCAAACCTTGAGATTCCAGAATGATTAAGTCTAAGGGGAAAACATGTTTTCCTATACTCAATGGCACTTGAAAACATCCTCGACTAACCATATACTCTGCTCCTGGTGAGGTTACTAGCATGGGTGTTCCTAGAACCTTGGTGGGCAGTCTATACTTATCCACAAATCCCCTTGATATGTATGAATGCGATGCACCAGTATCAAAAAGAACGAGTGCAGTAAATGACTTAACCAAAAACCTATCTATTACTGCATCTGGCTAGGCTTCAGCCTCCTCCACGCTAACGTGGTTCACTTGTCCTCTGTTGAAAGGGTTCGGCTTCTTCCCAGAGCTTCCATTTCCATTCCCATTCTGGCCTTCAGGACATTCATTGGCGTAATGTCCGGTATTCTAGCACTTAAAACAAGTGACTTGACTCAGATCTCTCTTGGCTGGTGTTGAGGGGTTGGTACAGTTCTGGCTATTACTTCATCCATTCCCGTTACCATTCTTGGAACCATTATGATTGTGCGAGCTACCACCTTCATGGGTATGCTGGAACTGTCCTCCCGACTTCGGGGTAAAACATGGCTTCTGCTGAGCTCCTAAATTGTACTTCCCTTGTCCATACTTCCTTTTGCGGCTTTCAATATGCTGCTGCTTCCCTTCAATCATGAGAGCATGGTCTACCAACTCCTGGTAGTTGTTGAAACTTGCTACCATCAACTGCATACTCAACTCATCATTCAATCCTTCCAGAAACTTCTCCTGCTTGGCTGCATCCGTAGCGACGTCATCAGGGGCATAACATGCTAGTTTACTGAAATCATCCACATACTGGCCAACTGTACGTCCTCCCTGGCGTAAGTTGTGAAACTCACGTTTCTTCATGGCCATAGCTCTTGCTGAAACATGGGCGGTATGGAAAGCCTGCTGAAACTGATCCCATGTGACTGTATCTACTGATAGGTGGCTGTGAAATTCTCCCACCATGATGCTGCGGGTCCCTCAAGCTGATGTGTGGCAAATCGCACCATCTCCGCATCTATGCATCCTGTAGTGACAACTCCCTGGCTGTCTTGCGAAGCCAATCATCTGCAACAATCGGCTCGGTGCTACTGGAGAACATCGGCGGATTCAACCTAAGAAAACGGGTTAAGTGATCAACAGGTGGTGGTGGTGGTGGGCTGTTGTTGTTGTTGTTGTTCCCCTGATTCTGATTCTGGACTAGTATCTGCATCAATGCATTCTGCTGCTAGATCAACTGGGTGAGCTCCGGTGGGAAAGCAAATCCGTTGTCACGTCTGGGAGGCATCTGAGGGTTTAGAACAGATGAGAATACAGAATAGAATGAGGTCTAGAGGGAAAACACTACCCATATGCACATGAGACAAATTGCAATCAAAACACTTCATTCAACAAGGAAGGGCATACAATGGTCTATCTATTGTTACAAAAGTGCTCGGACTAATCGAGATACATGGGGGAATACTACTACTATTATGGTGGTCTACTAGAAAAACTGCTCCAATGAAGACTCCATGATATCTGCTCCAGCTTCATCAACATAGTCATCATCAGTATCATCCGGATCCGAGTCGGTGTCGTCGATGATGATGTAGTTCTCAGGACAAGTGCAATCTTCGTCTTCTCCAGTTACTGGAAATCCCATAAACACTCTTAGCTTCTTCTTCAGATCTTCATTCTTCTCGACTAGCGTTGCTATGTCCTCCTCATATCCATCGCGTGTAGACTTGAGTTCTTCCTCCAGTTCCGTGATCTTGGTCATGGCCTTCTTCAGATCCATCATGCCTAGACACATCTGGTTCTCCTAGCGTCGAATGTGCTGGTTTAACTCCTGGATGAAGGCTGCAATTGATCTGTCCTTCCTGGTGCTGATCATCTCCCATTGCTCATCTCGACGCCCACAAATCTGGTACGTAGTATCCTTAAGTTCCCTGTGGTAAACTTCTCCAATACGTCCCATGGTAATGTGGGCTGCCATGCTCTTTCCTAGGCTCCAGGTAGGTGCATCAAAGGAAAACTCTATGGGCTCAGTGACGGGCATGAACGTCCTTCCTGGAACTTGAACTTGAATCATCCAGCGCTCCTCTTCAGGTAAAGTGGCGTTGTAGGTTCCGGTGAAGCTTGGTACTCCAATCTTCAGGTACTTGGTAACTTCCTTCAGGTGTCGTCCAAAGGGTGTATCTTCATCCGGTTGCATGAACTTGTGCCTTGCATCTGCCATCCTAAAAGAGTAGAAAGGATGAGGAGTCAGAAATGAGAAGAGAGAGTAGTGATCTAGGGTTTTAGCTTAGTGGTCGTGTCCTACAGTCAGCGTGTGCTCTGATACCATCTTGTAGCAACCAAACCTCAAACAGTATGATCTCTGTGCATCAGTGTCATCCTAGATCAGTAATGCTAACACGCACATTACTCGAAGGATTTATAACAGAGTAGCAATCTCACACTTATTACATTGAACGTCTCAAAAGAGAGCTTATTACAATAAATATGGCTTAAGGCCATCTAATAACGATAACAGCGGAAGGCTTGGAAGATAAGTGAGTCCATCAACTCCAACGACATCACTAAGTATGGAACCATGATCCTAAGGCATCTTACTCGTCGTCTGAAAAGTCTGCAACATGAACATTGCAGCCCAAAAACGGGTCAGCACATGGAATATGCTGGAAAAGTAACACATAGAGAATAATGAAAGAGTAAAGCTATAATACATGCATAAATGGCTGGTGGAAAGCTCTATGGTTACAGTTTTGCATAAAGCCAATTCTTCCCTACTGCGAAGGAATAAATTTTATTTAACTATCACGGTGGTTGTTAAACATTGAGAATGGTTGACAGCACTCTCAATCCCAATTAAGTAACATCATTATTAAACAAACCCAACAATATTAATTAAAGTAACATGATGAGATTCACATGATAATACAAGTACTAGATACTCAAAACGTCCATAACCGGGGACATAGCTAATCATGATTAGTTTATACACTCTGCAGAGGTTGTGCACTTTTCCCCACACGACTCGATCTCCTCCGTTGGTTTTCTCGCACTACATGGTGTTTGAGAAACGGATGACCGAGACATAGTCTTTCAGAAGCGCTAGCACCTTACGATGGGTAGACCTGTACACCTACTTTCCCCTACATCTGCTAGTCTACCACTGCAAGAGTTCACACGACTTAATCAACTATGCTAGAGCCCATAATAGCATGCGGCTGCACACGGAAGTTTCTAGCATGAATAATCTTATGATCCCTTTGAGCCTGGGTGGCAGTCCAAAAACAAACAGGCAATCCTGGAATACCCAGGTACCTCAATCCACCTAGATGTGTATTGAAGTTGCCACCTTAAATAAACCATTAATTAACAATCTCACATTTGTCATGGATACACTCACCCAATCCACGTCTACTAGCATAGCATGGCATAATAAGCAAACGTAGAAGTAACTCCCAAGGGTTTGATAATAAAACAGGTAATTGGTACTACCTCATCTACTTCCCAAAACCCACATATTAATTAGATCCTAATCGTGTAATTGTTTGAGGATTGATCTAATGCATAAAAACTGGGTATGAAAAGGGATATAATCAAAGTGTTACTTGCCTTGCTGATGATCCGCGAAACCTAGGGATTCGAACTAGCAAGCGGCGCAATCCGGGTACTCTATCGCAAGCAAACAAACAAACAAGCATACAATAAGTACTCATCTAATGCACAGGTAAAACTCAAATAATAGATCTAACCAGAAAGTTCAACTTAAGAACTCTGGTTTGCAAAAAGGAATCAAATCGAACGAAGAAACAAAACTCAAACGACGAAAGAAAACAACTTCATTTACTAATCTGAACCTAAGTCAAATTTTACAGAAGCAAAAACTGGTTTGAGTAGATTATTTGGAAAGAGGGTTTCAAGACGAAACTCCAGGCGCTTGAATCCCCTGATTCCGATAAACGAGCGAAAAGATATACTAAAACGAAAATCGGATCAGAAATCGCGATCAGAAAAATGGCAGAATAAATCTGAGAAAAAGAAAAATGATGAACAGATTAACGAACTAACGTTCGTTATCTGGATCTAAATGATGAACGCATTCGTTAAAATGAACGAATGAGCGAACGGTCGCTAATTAACCTAAACCGAAAAAACCGATCTAATAATAAAAAACGAAACTAAAAAAACCGAACGAAAACCGGCGAAAACAGAACGGTTTTCTAGGAAAAACCAGCGGCGGCGAGGTCAACCTCGGGGTGTGGGTCGGTGGCGGCGGTGGCTCCGACGAGGGTGGCGGTGGTCGGCGGCGACGGCAGCAGCTAGCGACAACGACAGCAGCTAGCGGCGGCGGTGGGCTAGGGTTAGGGTTTGGCGGCGGCAGCGGCTTGGGCTTGCGGGGTCGGCCCGGGGCGGCGGCTTATAAAGACCCGGCCAGGCGGAGTCCTGGTCGGTTACGGCCCGTAGTCGGTTCGATTTTTTTAAATAATTATCGCGCAGAAAAACAAACGAAAGAAATACTAAAAAAACTCCAAAAATTCTGAAATAAATTTCCGCCAGCTTCTAAAATCAAGCCGGTTTAGATGAACATTTATTTGGGGCCTAAATACAATTTTGAAAAACACGCATTTTTCCTAAATTCAAATAAAATAGCGAGAAAATCCAAAATAAAATCTTATTTGATTTTTTTATTAAATCCTCGATATTTCTATATTTTTGGGAAAGTCATTTTATTCCCTCTCTCATATTTATATAATTGAATAATTGAAGATAAAATAAATAAAATCAAATGATCCTATTTCCAAAATTTGAGAAAACTCAAATACGAAAATATTGAAATCCCCAACTCTCTCCGTGGGTCCTTGAGTTGCGTAGAATTTCTAGGATCAAGGCGGAATGCATTGAAGTATGATATGCAATAATGATCTATTTGTATAACATTCCAAATTGAAAATTTGGGATGTTACACTATTCTGCAATGTCGTGCTTAGTTAACTATTTTGGCTCATTTGGTCTGATGTCCATTTAACTATTTGGTTCAGTTCAGCAATTTGATTTTCATATGCTGTGGATACAATTTTGTATTGTTACGCATGTGAAATAAATCAAATTTGGCTGTGCTCAATACATATTCTACTAATAGTATGACAACTCTCAGTTATCCTGATCAAGATCTTTCTTATGTGTGTTGTAGGGAAACAATGGGAGACACTGCGGTTTACCATCGAGGTTTGTTCAAGCATTGTCCTTTGGCTAATAGCACATTATTGTGCAGTTGCAGGAATCATTCTAATATTTAGGTTTCTTACAATTTGGTCTTGCTCATGTAGGTCCTGCTATCAGAGGCTTAGATCCACTGTTCGACCCATTTTGCATATGGGGAAATGAGATGTCCATGAATATCAATCAAGTTAAGAAACTCAGAAAGATTGTTAGGATGAAGAAACTTGCGAAGAATAACAGCAAGATCTTTGTTTGCAGAATGAAGAAGACAGCAGTCAACTATAGGATGGTACTAACTCATTTACCTAGTTTTTACCCCTTGCGCCATCAGTCAACTATAGGATGGTACTAACTCTTTTACCTTGTTTGCATATCTTTGTTTTCAGTTCTTTTGAAAGCAGTTCACCAATGATTACTTCTCAAACCACCTGCATGGTCAAGAGGCGAGGAAGGTATTCATTCAACACCCATGGTACAATATTGAAGTCTTGCTGAAGAGGATGAAGATTGGGCGGGAAATTATCCATAGCCACTAGCCTAAAGTTGCAAGGACATTCAACATCACTGAAGGCTCAAAATTTGCCTTCCGCTTCTGTAGTTTCCCAGATGAGATTCATCTGTTTATTTACCGTGTATGATGCTACTTTCCAAAGGTTTTTGATGTTGCATGTGAAACTTGGTGATGTTGTGTAATGGCGGAACTGAGTGCCGAAGCTATCTGATGTAATTCGATTATGAAATCCTGGTTGTTGTTATACGGATATGAAATATCTGGTGTGTTTTTATAAGAAATATCAATTTGATTAGTACATGGATTATCAATAATAGGCTAATTACCCTGCTTATTGGGGTTTTCTATTGCAGACGGTTACTCAGACAACACCATGGGTGATGAACTCAAACAACACGCACGGTTTCTAGAAACTAGGCGTGTTCGATCAACTAACAATCACACATGGCTTCCGGCAGAGAACTGTTTGCGTTAGGCCACCTTGCATAAACGTTTCCACACAAAAAACTGTGTGTGATATACATACGAGCGGAAATGTTTTTTTGGGATTCACCGTGTGGGATGCACATACAAACGAAAACAATTGGGTTTCGATGCCTCGTCTGATTACACATGAACTCATTTTGCCCCAGCTTGTGTGCCAGGAGGGCCTATCCCCGACGGTTTCTGGGTCATGTGGGAAGGACCCCCTATCGCCCACACTCACTTGGCGATGGTTCCAAATGTCGTCGTGGAAAGGGGTTAAAAACCGTTTGTATAGCACCGACGCATAGCAGTGCATATCTGCAGTCAACGCCATCGTAGAAGGGATGACACCAGTCACCAACATGGATTATTCAATTCATGGGACCTTTTTGTGCAGTTCACCTAAAGTGAAGCAATGTTCCATGAGCTAGTAGCTTCTTCTTCATTAGTTGAAATAAAATTGAGCAACATCAAGGTTGGTAGTGAAGCTCGTGGAGTGTTCAACTTTAATTTGGATATCATTTGAGCAGTTCAACTAAGATCAAGCGTGAAATGTATATCTCTGTTTGCACAAAAAGGTGGAAAGGAGGGTGACTAACAAGTGATGAAACATAAATCAAATGAAAAGAAGCATGTTCCTTATCTGAATGGCGATCCTACAAGGACAGTAGTAATTTCTAAAGCAGCAACATTGCTAGAAATTAGTGTGGGCATTAGGATTAACTATGGCAACCTTTAAATACGACATTACTTTAATGGTGCCATTGCTTCATTTTACCAAAAACACTACATTAACAGCTGCTAAAGAGTTGGTACTTGTGCACGGGAGAGTAGGCGGACTAGGACAATTGCCTTTCTAATGAAAAGAAGCAACTTTTCTTAATGGGAAATTTAGCAGGACATGAAAAAGAGTGCCATTGATTCATATTACTGGAGGCATTACATTGAAAACAACATTGGTTTAACGTGTCCTTACTTTTAACAGTGCGACTGCTACATTTTACCAGTGGCATTACATAAGGGGGGTCGGGGCAAAAACCATCAGAAAAGGATATCTGGGTTGGTCCCATTTTTGTTTGGTATAGCCACCTTATACTGTGTGAGCAAATCTAGTGTTGGACATACTCTGTTGACTTTTCCCCCAGTCCCCACTTTCTTTCCTTTTTCAACCAATAGATCGGTTTATATTGAGTTTGTACTGCGTTTTCCTTTATTTCCCTATTAGACCAATAGACCAGTTGGATAGCCAGTCTCTGCTACTTATCGCCCCCATTATTTCCTCTTTCGACCAAGTCCTAGACTCAGCCACTCAGGTAACAAATCTTCCCCCACCCCCACCCCCTTTCTTCCCTATTTGAACCAAGTAGTACTAGATTTGACTGCATGAACTAGTTTTACCTCTTAACAGTAAAAATTTAGGTAGCTTTCAAACAGCCGATCGATCCTATCTACGAGGGGGGCTGGGAAAGAGTAAAAGATACAAATGCAACAATGTTAGGAGCTAGGGAAGTAGAGCAAGGCTTGTTTCGAAGGATGTTATACCTGAGGGTTGCCGGGATGTCCCTAGGTGGGCGGTGGGAGGCCGAATCTGCCCACACTGCGGTAGCAAGGAAGAAGGGATCGGAGGCCCTCCCTAGCCGGCACAGCATGGGAGAGAACGGCAAGGCGCACTAATCGGGATGCGCCAGCAGTGGGTAAGAGCCGTCGCCGAGTACGACCGCGTGAACATTGCACCTTCTCACCTTCCCCGGCGGAGAGGATCCGGCTGGATCTGTGAGCAGAGAGAGAGTATGGCCACCGCTATTGTGTTTAGATATGGAGAAGACGAGACGGTGTGAAGAGAGCAAAACTAGCAAGCAAGCGCGAAGCCTCCTGCCTATATAGTGGAGTAGTTTTGTTTTATCTACCGGAGCTAGCTTGACCTCATCAATGACTCTTGAGAAGTCTTCATGCACGTGCCCTGGAGGCGCAATTGTCGTCATTTTGATCTGAAGCATCAGATTAACATATAACACACAAAAATGCAACATGACAAGAAACCATAACCTCATTGCCCCAAGGAGACAACATGAATCCCGACGGACAAGCTAGACGAGGATCAAAGCTCAAATTAAAGATAAACTCGGAGAAAAGGGTTCCATCGATAGATGTCCTAATTAATATAGCCGGCTTGACCTAGATGGCAGCCGAGTAGTCTTCATGCATGTGTCCCCAATGACCAGCGCCTTGGAGGAACTCAATTGTCGTTGTTTAACCCTCGCAGTGATCCAAAGCACATGACACCTAATATTGCGAGATGACAAGAAACCTTTTTTTTTAATTTCTCATCAGAACTATAGCCATGTACAACACAACCTACATGATATATAGACGATACCTAGTCCAGCCGTCTGCTGGAGTCTGGTCTGCATGGACGAACTGGTCTTCCGTGTCATGCAGGGATCGTCCAGGCACCAACGCCTGTACAACACTGCTCCAGTACTATCGCTCGTCTCTCTCTTCTATTAACTCAGCCGACTTGCGGGGCCATGGAGTGTGCCTATGGTCGGTTCTCAATTGCGGTCCCACATGTGTGTGCAAATGCAATATGATGCTTGTTCCATTCGGAGAGCGGCGTCCCAGACCGACCGACCGTCTGGGGTGCGACGCGAACGCGACGGGCGTGTTGTATACATGTGTACCGTTGTTTTCTTGAGGCTTTGCTCCATGGCGCAATCCATGGATACAAAATTATATTTAAAAGTCGAGGGCGGGGCTTTTCCCGCGTGGTAGGTGGGGCAATTTCGTCTAGTCGGTTAGACAGATTGGTGAGAAGATGAGGGAGTAGGGTGCTGCAAGCGTAGGGTTGTGTGATTTGACGGTGAGTTACTGCTGTACAGGTTGGGCCCTGTGATTTGATTTGTCATTATCATTATAACTGTGGCGCTACGACCGGCGTGAGTGTCCTGATTCCGACCACCTCCATGGTATAAAGGTGCCAAGTACTGTACTGCCTCCATCTAGGTGAATAAGTCATTCGCGTAGTTCTAGGTCACCGGTTTGAGGAATTAAATATGCGTTATATGTCATGAAAAGTATATCACTAGATTTCTACACGGATGAAGTTTCTAAATATATATTTTTGTCACATACAATACATATTTAGATAGTTAAACCGTCGACCTAGAACTACGTGAATGCCTTATTCACCGAGACGGAGGTAGTACTCCTTACTCATTTTGGCAAATGCAATGACTACTACTCCCTCTCTCTCAGTTTATAAGGCATGCGCGTACCCCTAGGTCATCAATTTGACCAACCTAATAGAAGTCATATATAATATTACAAAAAACATACCATTATAAACTTCAGATGTTCTATTTTCAAATAGTATAATTTTTTGTTATATAGTTTATATTTTGGTGATAAAATTGACAACCTAGGTATACGCGCAGGACTCGTAAACTGAAACGGAGGGATTACGGAGAAAGAGATAGAGAGAATTAAAAAAATTACTCTTATAGTCAACCTTACGGCTAACCTTGTTGTATGAGTGACTAAGTGATGACTATGTATGACATGCCAACATAAGATAGCCTAACGCACCTGGACGGAGGATGTAGTTTCATGCATGCGAAGTAGGCAAATAAATGCTCATTTATAGCCGTCTGAAATCGCCAAGGGCGCGACCGCGCAAGCGAGGCAACAATCGTGGTAGGCGCGACCATGATACAGGCTGCTGACAGCCCTTGGATATGAGATCGAACAGTTGTATGCCAAGTTGCTGAAAATTTGCAGAATAACCCTCCAAGATAGGATATTCACCTATAGGTCTAGAATCACGCCATGCAACCGTTCGATCTCAGATCCACGGGCTCTCGGAAGCCCGTATCATGGGAGCATGGAAAGCTCTACCATTCGCACGCCCCACTCAACATTTTTACAATTGGAAAACCGCTAGCAGTTCGCTCCTAGTCGTCCCCGACCGTCCTTTAACATTACGATAGTTCGCTCCTAGTCGTCCCGTACTTTCATATTACAGCAGTTCCACTAATCGGAACCCTCCTCCCAAATCCATGGCGTCCCAAATCTCCATGATCGGTGGTGAGTACAAGGTTAGAACCATCACTGGCGATAAGTTCGACGTCATCTACACCCGTTCTTCCGCGACGGTGAAAGGATGCCTTGCTCGCTTCAGACGCTTGTTCGAAAACTCAAAGGTAGAGTGGGTCATTTGGCTAGGTGTTGTGTACACCATAGTCCTAAGAAAAGAGAAGAATCTAAAGGAGGAAGAGAAGAAGAAGCCCGCTGTCATCCAGATTTGCGTGCATAACTTGTGCTTGGTCTACCACATATGCCATGCCGATGTTGAGTGCGAGGAATTTAAGAACTTCCTCGGGGGCGGCAAAGTCAAATTCATTTCTGTAGACTTTAGGAACGACAAAGAAGTCCTGGGTCGGATAGTCCTCGGGGGCGACAAAGAAGTTTCCTTCGACCTCTAGAGGAATGTTCTGGTGTCCTCCCGTCAGCCTTCAATGCCGACCCTGGCAACAGCCATGGTTGATCCTTCGTACGTAAACTGACAAAACCTCCACCCAAGGTTCATCTTGCATGGTAGTGGAATGTACCAGATAGAGACCACATCAATTATGCTACAATGGATGCCTACCTTTGTTTGAATATCTACAAGGGTTGGATGAAGAGAGAAAGCCAAGTGTGCGATTCAAGCAAAGAAGTATCGGCCGAGAAGAAGAGGGACAAGGACAAAGTTGAGAACATGGACGAGGAGTTCGAGTAAGGTGGTTGCGTCGTTGGTCATGGTGGTTGTAATGCAGTGTCTACCGGATTAGTTGCTTAGTTTAATTTCAGGGTGCTTAGTTTTATTTGAGGGGTATGTTGTGCTGAGCCCCAGCAGAACTATGTTATGTTCCTTCTCGCTACTTTAACTCTTCAGTATGTACAGACTATTATTTCCTATAGTTCATCTTGTAGTTGGTAGTACTACCATCGTTTCTTCACATTATATATGTACAATATATATGGCCAACATCATATAGCCAGCAGTTTAGTTGTCAAAGAATTTCAGGGTGCTTAGTTTTATTTGAGGGGTGTGTTGTGCTGGACACTAGTATTGTAACTCAAATCTCTTTTGCCATGTTATAATGACATAAATACCTATGGACCAACATACCAGCTCTCCCTCTATCTCACTAGTACAATAAAGTGTGGGGCCTACTTGATCCCAATAGTGTTCTTATTTTCCTGTAAAATTATTCGCTTGGTTACTCCTGACAAGCAGAGCCACAATTATCATTGTGAGATAGAGAGAATCGACATGTGGGTATAGGCTTATTTTTGTCATATAACGTGGTCCACGGGTTTGACGTGAAAATAACAATGTCTAATGGCATTTTTGATCAAACATCTAACAAAACGATGTCATTTTTGAGATATCTAATTGCATTTTTGGGAAAGATCTCACGGATCGATGGCATTTTTGAGTAGTTGTATTTCTAATGGAAAAACTGAGTAGTGAGACACAACTAGTGGCATAAATAATAAAACGGCGCTTTTCTGAGTAGTGAGCATCTCAAGAATTAAATAGGTATGCTAATTTCTTTAATAGAATTTAGCACCCCATCTAGCACGTACTAGCTTTTCTAATAGTACTATATGCATAATTTGGCGACAAGAGCTCTCTATATGTACCACCTTTTTTCTTTAATTTCATCTTGTTAGTTTTGCTCCATGGCGCAATCCATCGATACTACCATTGTACAAAAGTATACATTTAAAAGGCTAAAGGGCGCGCAATCTCGCTTGGTCGGTTTCACGAGAGGCGAGGGCCTTTGTGATTTGACGGCTCATTACTGCAAGAAGGTGGGGCCTTGTGATTTGACTGCTCGTATAAATGTTGCCGACGACCTGAGGAGGAACAAAGTGTGGTATACTCAAGTTTTCCACTGGAGTACTAGTACGACAGAGGAGCACGAAACACGGCAGCCCAGTGCAATATGGCGATAAAAGTGATCTAATTTGCTAGCCATCGATCCCACGGCGCTGCTCATCGTTAGCATTGTTCTATTCATGCCCCACAGAGAACATGACACCTGTGCCAAAACACCTGAAGCAAAACAAGAAACACATGAGCAAACTAAGAAGGAAGATTACCCCCCCCCCCAAAAAAAAGAAGGAAGACACACACACAAATGCTGGGGCACTTCTCTCTACTACATGAAGGGTTGCTGGCCGTGGAGTCGTAACTGCTTCTTCATCACCTCCACGACCTCCATCTGCTCGCGCATCTCCTCCGCCATCTTCTTCATTCTGTCCATGATGCGGGATTTCTCGACGCAAGCATTTCATCATCTCTTCCACGGCCGCATTACATACCTTGACAGCAGTCGGGTTCTCGATGTGGAGCTTCGCCAACTCCTCCTTCTGTTCCATGACAAGGGCGTGCAACATCTTCAGCGAGGAACTACTCTTCTCATGCAGCCTCTTCCAGCCGGGGTTCTCCTCCTTCACTAGGTCAAGCTCATGGCGGAGCTTCGCATTGTCCTCCTGAAGTTGCAGGATTTCACTGGTCGCCTTCTTATCCGAGGCAATGCTCTTCTTCAGCAGCATCACCAAGCCTCAACTCCCCCTGCTCATTGAGCTCAGCTGGCATGTCATCGAGGATCTCCTTCAGCAGCTCCACCAGGCCGTCGATGAACTCCTTCTGCTTATTGAGCCGATCGGGCATGTCGTCAGGGGATAACGACTCCAGCACCGCCAGCTCGGCATCTTCGCCTCTACGGCTAGGGCGCTCATGGGAGCCCTCGCCTGCCCATGAGAGGTCTTTCAAGGTCTCTGCAAGGCGTCGAGCCCTCTTTTTTTTTCGCGGCCTTGGTTGCCGCTGCCTTGTTATGAGTAGTACTCGACCTAGAGCTCTGCACACCGGCTATGGCAAGGATAGACAAACAAGAAAGACTTAATTATGAGGAGGAAGGTAGAGTAATTTTTTGCTATGTAGTTCCCCTTTTTATAACCTAGTACTAGCACTAGTGCCAAAACCTGCATAGTGGGAACACGTTCAGGTTTGATACGTACTACTACCTATGTCTTGGTTTATTGGTCGCCATTGTAATCCGTGCCAAAGTTTGACCATAAATTTAATTAACAAAATATTCATGCATGTCATAAAAAATTATATCATTAAAAAATATGTTCAAATACGAATCCAACGACATAATTTTATTAACATGCACTCACATTTCATCAGTTAAACCGTTGGTAACAAATTAGCACAAATTACAAAGAGGACTAATAAACCAGGATGGAGGTAGTAGGTGTGACCATGTTTGCACTTAATTATAGCATGGTAGTACTTTGGAATGTGATGGGAACAAGCTAAAGATTAATTGATGGTTTTGGTTGCAAGGCCCGAAACGGCTCCCGATGAGTTTAGCGGGACAAAATTTCAAGTACTACTGCTCAAATGCGGTCGCATAAGTCCGTGATGTAACTGGTCGTACATGTCAGACCAAGCTGATGCGTGTCTCTTTGGTGAGACGCAGGTCCGACCGACTATCTATTGGTGTGACCGACCGTAAGTATTACGCGATGGAGACTTCTGGTTGTGGCTTCAGGTGATTGTCACGACCAAGCATTCAAAAACTAGTGATAAATCAATTACCATCTTTTTCCAAACGACCAAGTATTTTCACAGGAATACAATACATACAGATGGAGGGATTGTCAAGGTTGCAAACTGACATGGCGTTGCAAGTTCACTGCAGCAGCAATCGAGTAGGTCACTGCATCACTGGCGGGGAAGGAGGGCAGCTCACCTTGCCTACAATGCATGCCCAGCGGCGCCACGGCAGCTGGTCCCGGGATTTGGCTTCTCCTACCACCCATTTGAATAGTTGCACCGGCTGCTCATGCCATTCTGCAGGCATGCGCGTTCTTTGCTCCGCAGTCGACTCCATGAATATGATCCCTGCCATTAGCCCCAGCTCGAAATCAATGCGTCGCTACCAGATGCTGACACCCTCAGCATCTCTTCCCTAAGATCGACTTGCACATACGCCTTGTTCTTCGACATGCGCAACTCCTTCGAACTTGTCTCCAATCGATGTGATGCTTCCTCGATCCGATTTGTCCTTGCTTCCCACCACCTGAAACGCAGCCCTGGCATGTCCTCCGACACCACCGATCCGTGATTCCAGAGCAATGGATCCCCTCTAAAACGCGTGTGCGTTTGACTCAAAGGCGGCAGTGACGCGGGCCACAGTGAGAGGGAAGCCCGCGTGATCCTAGGATCTAATGGATTATCCATGGCGGGATCCTCCATGGCGGGATCCAGTGGGCGAGGCAGGGAGGCGAGCGTAGGCGCTGGGTGAGCCCTATGAGGCTAAGATAAAGATAGTACTACTCCACTTCGTCCATATTTAAATAGTACAAAGGCCATCAAAAGTAACCCAAGCAAAAATGGATCATCCTGTCTGCGTCCTGGTTTATTGGCCCCCTTTTTATTTTGTGCCAACTTTTGACCAAAAAATAACTAACAGAATTCAAGCACTACAGCCAAAGTTTCTATTTTTGCACTGCACAAACCAAACAAGCAATCTAGTCATACTAAAGGCAAATCTTGGCACACTATTTTTATAGTACAAAGGATTTGTACAAGGGGATAATTAACTTTGTTGAATAGTTTCTGTAATCAAGGTTCACAAAGTTTCCATGGGCATGAACAAAGTTCAAGGCTAGCTCCCACTTTAAGAATGCTCGTCTTTCTCACTTTTGCTTTTACTTTTGAAAAGTTTTAGGTTCCCCTTTATATATTTTTGTTTTTATAAACATTTTAAAAGCACACATCAGAAAAAATGACTCTCTAAAACTTCCGGGTTGTCTCCCTGGCAATGCTTTCTTTAAAGTCATTAAGCTAGGCATATAGTGCTCAAGTAATGGATCCACCCGGATCCCAAGGTATATCAAAGCCAATTTTAATTAACAATGATTTGTGATTTAGCAGTGAGCACAAAGTAACATATATCATGCACAAATAAAGTCTAACTCTCTTCCTATGCATCGACATGTCATAAAAGAACAATTCAGGCACACGAAGTAAAGGCAAATGCATAGTATAAACAGTTTCTTGCAATCGTATTGGAAACATAGAGAGGTGGAGATGTAGTTCCTCTCTCATAATAATTGCAAGTAGGAGCAGCAAGCACATGCATATTATATTTATCAAAATCATCATGTGCAATTAGAACGCAACCCATCAATATAGTCCTTAATAAGTGCAAACTTCTCCGATATAGTGTAGTTGGGAGAATTCAAAAAGATAATAGGACTATCATGCGTGGGTGCAATAGCAACAATTTCATTCTTAACATAAGGAACTATAGCAAGTTCATATCCATAAGCATTATTCATAATGGCATCATGGCCACAAGCATAGCAATCATCAAGTTCATCAAAAAGGGATATTTCAAACTAATCCAAGGGATCATAGCAATCATCCTTCGGTAAGAAAGAAGGGAAATTAGACAATGTATGAGTTCAAGAGTTACTCTCATAAGAAGGGCACATGTAGCTAATCTGCTCTTCCTCCTTTTGTTCTTCGCTCTCCTTGTCATCTTTTTGTCTAATGAGCTCACAGTGTCATATATTTCTTCTTCCATAGATTCCTGCAAAATATTAGTCTCTTCTTGGACAATGGAGACTTTCTCAATAAAATGCATCAATATCAGAATTATATTCATAATTCTCATACCAATATTTAAGTTAAGCATAATTTTCAGGTCTGTAAACATTATCATCATAATTTTCACACTTTTCAAACAAAGATTCAATTTCATAAGCACCCTTAAAAGCAACAAATTCTTCTATCCGTTCCGCATCACAGTAATCATATATACCATTAGCATAAGAAGACAAGGTTTTATTATCATTAAATTTACATGAAAAGGGAAGGTGTGGAGCGTTCATCCTAGCACTACTGGTCGTTGGATATCATCTACAATGCACCCGATTTTGCCACATGTACAATCTAGAAGACTCCATGGTTGGACTTAAGTATAATGCGCAAACCTCAAAACACAAGCACTTCTCCTTTGTTCTAGAATCTTCCATATCATAATTGCCCAAAAAAAATTCTACATGAATTGCCATTATTTGTTTTTTACTTTATGCTTTACAACACACAATTCCATGAATCTTAAAATAGATTAGCTTTTTTATTATAGAAACTAATTGATTTTGAATGAGATGAACTATAAAAATTGGACGAACATCTACATCATCCATATATGACTCAAAGATTACATGCTATAACGTGGTATTTATTTATAATTTGGTTGCCACATCTCATGCGTGCAATGCACGTGTACCTTACTAGTCTATTTGGTGTTTGTGTGTGTGTTGTGTGTGTTAAACACGTTGTACGTAGTATCATACATGATTTAGATTCTAAACATCTAGCTAGAGCATACATGTACTATGATTTGAATTCAACATAAAATGGATACATATATTTGAATTTGAGATCGTATGTAAATGTAGTTCATATTTATATAGGAACTTACTACTCTTATATTCATGTCATGTGTTGTGAAGATAATATTTAGATGGTTGTATAACTAACCCGAGTACAATCCCATTCCAACAGGGAAAATGTACTCAAATTTAGTCCATATGCTAAACAACACGAATTGTTTTTTTTGTTGTTGAGGGAAGTGCAAATTTATTTGGTACTGTACACGTTATGTTTGTTGTCCCAATTTTTTTTAGTTTTTTTGTTGTTGTATTTGAATGCATTTCTGGTAATATAGTAAAACGGGACATGGCTCTCTCTAGTGATGAGGTGCAAATTGTCTTTTTTGTACACGTTAAGCTTGTTCTCCCGAAATTACAGGCCGCGCCTTGTTATTCCGAAATTTCAAGCTAGCATATGTGTCTATCATGCTGTGAAACTCCCGCCTCTTCAACCCGCTCCTTGTTACCCCAAATTATTTAAGATATATCTTTGTCTTGTTGTGCTCCAAAAACTCCCTCCATCTCAACCCGTGCCTTGCTATCCCAAAATTACAACATGCGCGAAACCTCCCACCTCCTCCGAAATCCTGACACGTGAAATGCCCGTGATACCCCTGAATCAAAAGAACCGCCTAGCTCACATCGGTGGGGGTACTTTTGTAACTTACCCCACATTTCGGATAAGCGCGTCCCTAAGTCATGGTTCCCCCCTCCCATCCCATCCGCCGACCCATTCATACATCGAGGCCACAAAACCCGCGAAGCCCCACACCCTCCTCCGTCCGCCGCCCAGCCGGAGCCTCTTCCCCGACGATGTTGTCCACAACAACACCTCGACGTCCCTCATCCACCGCAGCGGATGAGGATCCGTCCTCGATCTCGTCATCCTGCCGGTTCAGCCACCCCATCCTCCACCTCCAAGGAGCTGCCCCGATGTTTCCCTCGTCTTTCCCGCCACCTCCATTCTCACACCACCGTCTTCACATGCACCACCGGAATAGCAGCATTATCACCTAATCCTCGGATGAAGCTGAGGCTAATCGGTGCCACCAAAGAGGCTCTACACTAATTGCCGTATTTTCTTCTTGATTCGATATCACGGTGCTGCTGGCGCTCGATCCCGAGCCGACATGGCGCGGCTCTATCGACGGCGGCGTCGCCGGCCACTTCCTCCATGGCGTTGCTCCCTCGGCGGTGACATCCACATCAGTAGGAGTTGCTGCTGCTTTGGCTCTCGCTCGCGCTGCTGCTCTACTCTTGCTACCAGTCCCCTGCCTGTTCTGCTCTTGCTGTTGCTCTTGCTCGCGCTGCAGCTCTTGCTCTTGCTCTTGCTTGCGTTGCTGCTCTCGCTCTTACTCTTGCTTGCGCTGCTGCTCTACTCTTGGCTACGTTGCTACTGCACGAGCAGTAGATCATGCTCTCCCTCGAGCCCCTATAGCTGCTACTCGAGATGCTGCAACACGACCAGCTGCTTCGGCTCTCACACGCGCTGCTGCTATTGTTTTTCTGCTACTAGTGCGGTCAATTTCGATTGTAAAATTCAGTGTCGATAGCAAAATTCAGTTTCAACAGTTAAATTCAGTTTCAATAGCAAAATTCAGTTTCAACAGTTAAATTCAGTTTCGACAATTAAGTTCAGAGATGCGCGGCTGATGTATTTTACATCTAGCACTTTGTGGTTATGTATTTACGTCATCTATTGGAGATGCTATTAGAATTCCACTCAGGTTAACATTGTCTCTCTTGTCCCGCTTCAGCCTCGCCATTGTACAACTCTCCAGACTGCTCCAACGACAAAACCCTCCATCACGGCGGAGTAGTACCCCGGGCTCCATCTCTAGACGCCTAAGAACTTCTCTCCCTCCTCTGACAGCCAAATCAGCCGGAGCATCCTCACCGACCAAGCCAATCACGCTGAGATTGACATGGCTTCGCCAAAGAGGTTATACACTTGTTGCATCGCTTTTTTACTCTACATGTTATGTATATTGTCCACTGAGCACACGTAGTAACGTGAAATATGATTAGTTTCTCCTACTATATGACAAGCAGTGAGGTACCAGGCAACTTAGCTATCCATGATGGACTCTCTTGAACGCCAACATTACTTATCTCTGCGCGTTTGAGTTGTGCATTTGTAGATGGGCCTGGGAGTTGAGTTAGTAGGGCAGTGGCCTGGGTCCAAAGTAGTAGAAGTAGCACAAAAACATTTTTTGAGTGTAGGCTTTTCCCTGCTCAAGCCTGCCTACTAGAATCACCAGTGCTTGAAAGGAAAAGTGAAGGAAAAACATAGGAATTGGAAAGTTTCATATGGTACAACTATTCATGCATTTGGTTCAAAGGAATGGAGCAAAGGAAAACTGTAGGATTTGTTCCTTTAGTGTCTCCTTGATAGAAAATTGTAGGAATTTTAATATCCACTTGTCCTCCTTTTCAAATTCCTATTCATGAAGCACAAAACTAAAAATAGTTGCATAATAGCATTATAGCCGTACATTTTCTTGTTGTTTGACTTAATTTCACCATGCTTCTTTGCATCCTGTGATCTTCCGATTCTTGTGAACCAAACACCCAGATTGGCAAAAATCCAGTGTTTTTAAATTCTCTGTTTTGCACGTGCATTCCTATCCTATTCCTATGTATTTCCTATCCCTGCATTGTTAGAATTCTCAAATTTAAACAAGCCCTTACACAATTACTTCTGTTACAGATATGTGTCAAAGAAAAGCTTGTGTGGTTTGTCCCGCTCCTGCTGCGCTGTGTTCCACCCCAGATCAGCTGCTCCGATGACAGAAGGGTTCACCACAGAAGAGATCCGCCCTCCAGACTGTCTTTCGCTGCCTCAGATCTTCTTCCCCGCCGCTAGCAGCCATGATAACTGCATTACCATCATCAACTGAGCAGATGACCTTGAGGACTACCCGGGTCCGCAAGAGAGGTCACACTCTTTCGTGTCTGCTTATGTTATGCATCGCTTAAGATGATGACATGCTACTTTATCATCTTGTTCACCTACTAGTCTCCGAGTCAGGTCCATACTAATGCTCAAACTTGAGTTTTTAAATGGTCGTGGGGTACATATTGGGGCATCAATCAATACTATCTGTCTACTATCTGGTTAATCTCGGGTGTCTACTATTAGTTTCATGTTGGTTGGAAACAAACATTAAAGGAGCCATTATCTATATTCTTTAACTAATTAAAGCTATTATCTTCCTGCTATAATTGGTTTTGGGTCTATCCACAGTTTGCTACCATCACTCTGGATTTGCGCATGCACTCCTTACATAATCTCACTATGTTTTATTCCTATGCATGTCAGTTATTGTACACAATGAAATTGAACATGTAGAGCAAAAGAGACGAGCCTTGCGTGGCAATAAAATTTCATGTAGACGTCGCTCCATGGTGGGCATAAAGGCTGCCCCCCCCCCTCCACCCATTTTGGATTGTAATCAAGATGAAGATAACTATTCTGAGGGGGATTCAAAAGGAGAAGACCACTCCTATTTACCCCCCTGAGGTCTTCTCTCTAACTTGGCATGCTGATGTTGGTAATATCATGCATATGGTGCCTTGCATTTCTTACTTTATACATCAAATATGTCATCTTCTTAGTTTAGACACGCTTTGTGTGAATGCCATCTATTTAGTTTCTTTATCTTATACGTGAATCGTGCAATGCCATCTTGTTTAGCCGGGCATCATATATGTGAATTTTGCAATGCCACCCTGGTTAGCCAGTCATCTTATATTTGAATTATATCATGCCATCGTTTTTATTGCGTCTTAAATTTGTTAACAATTTTAGTACATTCAATTACTCTTCCTATGCATCAGCCATTCGCCACGGTCATGGAAAAAATCTAGAGTGGAAACAAGGTCTTCAGAGCAGACAATGCTATATGACTAAGCGCAAGTTTTGCTGGTTATGACTAGCTCCTCGGAGGAGGATTCAGAGACAGATGACCAGTCCAATCCCCCCCCCCCCCCGAGATGCATGCTCTAACTTGGTAGCGTTATATTGCTCATATCATGCATATGGTGTCTTGCATTGGCATGTGATTTGCTCAGTTTAGACATGCTTTGTGTGAATGCCACCTGTTTAGTGTCTAGTTACCATGTATGTGAATTTTGCAATGCCATCTTGTTGCAAGACATTATATATATGAATTATGCAATGCTATCTTATTGCAAGACATTATGTATGTGAGTTATGCAATGCCATGTTGTTTAGCCATGTGTCATATATGTGAATTACATCATGCCGTCCTTTTTTGTATTACTCATTGCATTTGTCGACAATGTTTGTATATTCGACTGCTCTTCCTGTGCATTAGCCATTTGAAGGGATGATGGAAGTATCTGGAGTGAAAACAAGGTCTTCAGAGCAGACAATGCTACCTGCTGAAGCAGATATCTTGCTGGTTACAGATAGCTCCTCAGAGGAGGATTCAGAGGCAGATGACCAGTCCTATTATCCCCCTTAGGTGTATGCCCAAACTTGGCAGGGCTATATTACTCATATCATGCATATGTTGTCTTGCAATGCTTAGTTTTTACATCGTATACACAATATTGAATGCCATCTGCTTAGTTGACACATCATATATGCGATTGCCCTCTACTTACTTGCTTAGTATATAAATCATATATTTGAATTATATCATGCCATGATGTTTACATAGACAACATGTATCTGAATTATAGCATGCCAACCCATTTTCTAAAGACATAAAATAGTTATATCATTTCATCGTGATTATTTTGTCATCATATTTTGAATTATGTCATTCTATCCGTGAATTATATCATGCCATCATGTTTCCATCGACAACATGTTTGTGAATTATGGCATGCCAAACACTTTAATAGACACATCGTATAGTTATATCATGTCATCATGTTTACATAGTCATCATATTTTGAAGTATGTCATTTTGTCCTGTTTAGTTAGCCATCATACATGTGAAATTGTGTCACGCTATCCTGTTTAATTAGCCATCATATATGTGAAATTATGTCATGCTATTCTGTTTGGTTAGGCAACATAAATGTGAATTATTTCATGCCATGTTTCTTACCTACTATCCATTGCACCTGTCTATCTTACAATGTCTGTACATTTAATTACTTTTCTTGTTTATCAGCCATTTGAATTGGAGGGGGTGATGACAGTATCTGTGGGAGTAAAAACACGGTCTTCAGAAAAGATCATGCTACCTGTCGATGCAGATAGAACCACAGATGTACTTGCCCAAGAACCAGCCCCACGACACATAACCCAGACTCACACAGATTGTACCCCTACCCAGTTGTACAGAGAACCAGCTACACCCCTTCTAACCCCAACCCCAGCAGATAGTAACCCAGTTCCAGTTGACACAGCACCATCTCCACCACAGAGCACCCAAACACAAGCAGTTAGTAAGGCAACTGCAGTGCCCTAAGCACGAGGACCACCACTCCGAACCCCAAGTCAATGCTTAAAGCAGAAGAAGAATTGTTCTCAGGTCAGGTTCCTGTAACACCCACGATGCGGCTATATCTCCCACGTGTCAAGACACGATTTAGAGGCATACTCGCATTGTGGTTGTTTCGCAAGAAGGGTCATCTTCACACAATCCCATGTAATGAACAAGAAAGGGATAAAGAGTTGGCTTACAATCGCCACTTCACACAAGTACTTAAATAAATCGTACATCATTCAGAGTACACACATAGGTCCGACTACGGACAAATCCAAAAGAAAGAAGACAACGCCAAATGCTAGATCCCCGATCGTCCCAACTGGGCTCCACTACTGATCAACATGAAACGAAACAAAGCAATGACCAAGATCTTCGTTGAGCTCCCATCTGAGCTCACTTGCATCAGCTGCACTGGTATCATCGGCAACTTCAACTGTGTGATAGTATTTGGTGAGTCACGAGGACTCAGCAATCTCAAAACCCGCGAGATCAAGACTATTTAAGCTTATGGGTAGGAAGTGGTAATGAGGTGGAGTTGCAGCAAGCACTAAGCAAATATGGTGGGTAACATATGCAAATAAGAGCAAGAAGAGAAGCAATAGAACGGTCGAGAAGCTAGAAGTGATCAAGAAGTGATCCTGAAACTACTTACGCACAATCATAACACAAAAACCGTGTTCACTTCCCGAACTCCGCCGAAAAGAGACCATCACGGCTACACACGCGGTTGATGCATTTTAATTGAGTCAAGTGTCAAGTTCTCTACAATCGGATATTAACAAATTCCCATCTGCCACATAACCGCGGGCATGGCTCTCGAAAGTTTATACCCTGCAGGGGTGTCCCAACTTAGCCCATCACAAGCTCTCACGATAAGCGAA
Source organism: Triticum aestivum (assembly GCF_018294505.1). Taxonomy (NCBI): domain Eukaryota; kingdom Viridiplantae; phylum Streptophyta; class Magnoliopsida; order Poales; family Poaceae; genus Triticum; species Triticum aestivum. The sequence goes on from NC_057798.1 coordinate 352,395,539, forward strand.
GGATATTCCTTCTCCCGTGAAGACCCGATCAGCCTCGGAATCCCGGTTACAAGACATTTTGACAATGTTAAACAAGACCAGCAAGACTGCCCGACTGTGCCGACAAATCCTGATAGGAGCTGCACATATCTCGTTCTCAGGGCACACCGGATGAGACATCCTACGAGTAAAACCAACCCTCAAGTTTCCCCGAGGTGGCCCCCAGTCTACTCGGTTCAGACCAACACTTAGAGAAGCACTGGCCCGGGGGGGTTAAAATAAAGATGACCCTCGGGGTTGCAGACCCCAAGGGAGGGTTATAGGTTGTTAGGAAAATGTAAAACCAATGTTGGGCCTTGCTGGAGGAGTTTTATTCAAGGCGAACTGTCAAGTGGTTCCCATAAACCCGACCGTGTGAGGAACGCAAAATAAAGGAACATAACACCGGTATGACGGAAACTAAGGCGGCAAGAGTGGAACAAAACACCAGGCATAAGGCCGAGGCTTCCAACCTTTACCGAGTATATAGATGCATTAATTAAATAAGAGATATTGTGATATCCCATCATGATCTTGTTCCAACATGGAGCAATCTTCAACTTCACCTGCAACTAGCAATGCTATAAGAGGGGCTGAGCAAAAGCGGTAACATAGCCAAACAACGGTTTGCTAGGAAGGGTGAAAAAGTTGGAGGCTGACATGGCAATATGGGAGGCTTGGTAACTAAGTGATAGGTAGTGTAGCATAGCGATAGAACGAAGCAACTAGCAAGCAAAGATAGAAGTGATATCGAGGGTAATGGCCATCTTGCCTGAGATCCCGATAGGAAGAAGAATGAGTCCATGAAGAAGACAAACAGACGTAGTCGAACGAATCCTCATAACTCCGGAACGAAACTGAAGCTACGAGAGAAGCATATCGGAAAGAAGCAAACAACATGGTAAACAAACATCACATAAACATGGCATGATGCACAATCAAGTATGATGCATGTCCGGTTTAATGAGGCATGGCATGGCAAAGTGCGACAAACAATACTACAAATTAAGTGGAGCTCAATTTGCAACGAGTTGCATATTGACGAAACACCACATCAATTATTTAGTTCTCTCTCGGTTATGTACCCAGCAATATTAAATGTTATCAAATATGGCAAGGGGTGAAGCATAATAAAACTACCTATCTAGGCAAGTTTAAATGAGGCCGGAACAACGAACAACAATTCCAGAAAATCCTCATGTCCATATTTCGAATTTTGTACTGTTCTACCCTAAAACATATTTTATTGTTGTTAAACAGGAAAATCAAGGGCACCAAGTTGATCTATGCATTTTTCCACCCCATTGACATATAAAGTTTATTAAAAATGGAGCTACAACTATTTAGATATGAAATAAATCATTTTAACATGGCATTTAGCAAAATAAATGCAAACAACAATTTAAACATTTTAAACATGGATGAAAGTGGCACAATATGAAACTAGACAAAATTCTAAGCATTTTACATATTTAAACCATTTTAATCCAATGCACGGTTCTGAAGTTATTAAATGCATGAAGTATGAGGGTTTTTTTGTAAAACAGTAAATCCTGGATAATAACTAAAATCGCAGATCTGTAAAAAAACAGATCGGGCCGAAACTGGAGCTACAGGAACTTTGGATGCTCACCCTGGCTGAGGCCCGGTCCGTGGAGGAGGTAGGCCGGTTGAGGAGGCACTGGCTGGGCCGGGACATGGGGAGGCCTTGCAAGGCAGTGGATCGATCGATCCAGAGGTCGAGCGCTAGGCTGGGACGTGGGACGGCGGTCAACGCAGGAAGCAAGGGAGGCCGAGGCAGGGGCGCACAGGACCTGGCGAGCTGGTCAACGCGGCTGGACGAAGCGGGCGAGGAGGCAGGGGCTCCCGCTCGTCTTCGTGCAGCAGGACAGCGGCGGCGGACTTGGCGGGGCGCTGGAGAGGAGGAAGACAGCGGACGCGGCAAGAGGTGGGGCCCACCGGCTGACGATGTCACGGACGCGAGAGGAGGAGCTCGTTGCCCGCGACCATGGCTGCTCTAGTGTGCAACAAAACGACGACAGGGAGGGGGAAAATCAGTAGCGACGCGACGGAAAAAGGCAGGGAGAAATGGTGGAGGAGCTCACCCACGACTTCGGTCAGCTCGAGGATCTCCGGCGATGGAGAGGGCATTCCATGATGGAGCTTCGTTCGGTTCCTTGGGAGCAAAAGAGAGAGAGATGTGAGATGAGAGGGAGGAGAGGAAAAAGGGGACGGCGGAGGGAGCAGAGGGGCGGCCTGGTGGTTCAAGTCGCCAGCGGTGGCGCTGGTCTTCGGACGGCGAGGCGAGGAGGAGGCTAGGGAGGAGGCAGGGCTCGTGCAGGAGAAGGAGGGGCGCTGCAGGATTCGGGTGGCTACGCTGCGGTAGTTGGCTCGCTAGGGAAATCGAGGGAGAGGGTCGGAGGCTGCTGGTGGTGGGGATGGATGTGGGAGGATCCCGATGAAGATGTGGGAGAGAGTGGCGGCGACTAGGAGGATCCCTAGAAATTAGGGATTTGGTCTCGGTTTAGACTAGTATATATAGCGGGTGGGTTAGGCTAGGGGCTATCTTGTCCCTCCAATCGTAATCGACGGACGGAAAAATAGTCTAGGGAGAATCCAACAAAGAACCGAAGATACTTTCGAGATGTTTGGGGATGATCCAGATCCAACGGTGATGACTGCTCGGGTCGGGTTCAGAGCAGTTTTCGGGCGCACACAAAGGGGGGGGGGTCCATGACTGTGCAAAGAAATAAGGAGGTCAAACAAGAGGGAACGAGAACCCAACTGGTCTGAGAAAGGTCAATGGAGACAAACGGTATGACAACATGCCACGGAGCCAAGGAGAGAAGTGGCAACTACTAACGGCTACTAGTTTTTATGAAAACATGCGGATGCAATGCACATGATGCCATGAGATGAGATGCATGACATGAACAAAATGCAAAACAAAAGACAAAGACCCAACCACAGAGAAAATAATATATCACATAGCCGGAAATGGCAAGAGTTGGAGTTACAAATATGGAAAGTTACATCTGGGGCGTTACAGTTCCATAGTTATGGTTCATACTCCTTTGCTCTTGCATCACTGTATTTACTCATACCAACTAATTTCAAATTTGAAGGATGCAATTGAAACTCCAATGGTGCAATAGGTATGTTTTAAACCTGTTTCTTTAATGTGTTTGTTGTTGTAACTTGCTCTATGTTGATTTCAGTTTTGATTGAATAAACAGTTATGTTCGCATGCCATGCACATTACAAGTGTTGTTATTGTCGTGTAGTTTCCCACACTTATATTCTGTCTATGCTGCTTTGTCTTAAATACATATGATTTAAATTGTCTCTATCTTGATTTGGCAACATAAACTAGAATGATATCAACCATACAGTGACCATACTACATAGATATATGTTTGTTTCATGTTTTTATCCTGTCCACCTTATTGCTAAACTGGTTTACCAAAATGAGTTTCATATACAACATGGTAAACATGTGATGTGTCTGTTTGTTTCTCTTTTAGAATGTGGATAATATATTGGAGAAGAGTACCACGTTATGCAATGGTAAAGGAAGTAATGCAGATATGGTTCAAGATAGTGAGACATCCTTGTTGGTCTCCAAGAAAGCTGATAAAAACTATATTGAAGACATTGAGACAACCCCCAAAGTCATGTCTTGATGTAGTGTTCCAGTTACTGGCCACTACTGCTGGCACCAGCTCTTCGAACTCGCTGCCTCAATCAGTTCAGCTTCTTGAGTCTCAACTTCAAATTGAAAGACATCGATCAAATGTTCTGCGACAGGAAGCCGAAGGACTGAGGAAGTCCCTGCAGAATTTAGATGCATACTTTCTGGTGCAACAACAAGCGTTGGAGGATTTGAGCGCCAAACAAGACAAAGTTAATAAGCTTGCTAAGCATCTTGCCAGCATTATGGGTACCCAGGATATTGTTTCTTGAGCTCTTCTGAAGTGGTTTCAGTTCTAGACTTTTTTTACTACGGCTTTTATTTGCATTGGTCACCAACTTTGACAACCAGTGTATGTGATATGCTGCTTTGTTCCCTATATTTGCACTGGTGGCGAACTTTGATGCCCAGTGGATGTAATATGTGTAATAGCCGTGATAGCGTAGCGTAAGTTGCTTGCTTATTTATTTCGTTTTTGTCTTCTTTATTTGTTTGCTTGTAGTGAGTGCAGTTCTTTTTTCATGGTTTGCAAGTGGCCACAATAACCTATTTTTTTAAACTAGGCCACAATAACCATGGGATACATATTTACTGTAGTGACCATGGGCCTCCTACGAGCTGTAGAAACAATGGGCCTTCTACGGGGCATAGCATCAATGGGCCTTCTACGGGCCGTATGATCGATTGGCCAAACATGGGCCAATAATGGACCGCATTATGGGTCGTAAACGAGCTAGAGTTGGAATCGTATGTTCATGGGCCGACCATAATGGGTCGTCGTTAATCGGTCATATTTGATGACGCTATGAAAACGGCCCAACGGATTAACGGGCCACAAATGGGCCGACTGTAACCACGGGTTGAATTTGGTCCACAGGCAGAAAAGGCCAGTAATTGGCCGTAAGTAACGGAATGCTGGAAATGTGCCCAAGAATAAATGGGCCCTGAGAAGGCCGAAAGGTAACATGGGCTGGAAACGGTCGAATGGAATAATGGACCGTTAATGGGTATAAAACAATACACTGTTCATTACGAGCCAGTTTCACCACGGGCCATTAATGGGCCAAGAGTTACAAAGGGCCTCACATGGGCCGAAAGACGTCATGTGCCATACATGGGATGGAAGTTACAATGGGCTGGAATCATATTGGTCGGCCCAGGTGATGCCACTTGGCCTAATTAGGGTAAGCCGTAACGGATCGTGACTTAGCGGGCCGTAAATGGGCTATATGCGAACAGGCCCTTAACAGGCTTTCGATGGGCCAGCCCGCTACCTTTTGACCAAGTCAAACGGGTCGTCCTTTTCATCGAACGGGCCTCTGTTAGGCCGTGCCATATGTCGACGTATCATAGGCGCCTTCAGTCCAATGAGTGGATGACATCTATCCCAATGGTGAGCCGACACGTGGTTCCTCTAGCCATTGAGAATTTTACATGTGGAAAATCCCCATTGGTCCGGGCTGCTAACGGGTTATCGGGTCCAAACCGGAACCCGATAGCTTAACAGCAACCCGTTATGGTGTATGCCATGTGTCGGTCACCCTTGAGGAAAGCACTTCTATGACGCGCGATTTATCATCATGGAAATGGACACTTCTGTGATGATAATTTTGGTAATGTCATGGAACACTTCTACGATAGCACAGGTATGACTATCTTGATTCTGTCATAAAATCGTCATGGATGTACATGCATGACAAAAAACGTGACCTACTATGACAAACATGTATCATCATGGAAGTGTATTTTTTTGTAGTGCACTCAGCGGTGCATATACCAGGAGGAAAGGCAACAAATACTGCAAGACATTCACTTGGGAACATGTGGGCATCATGCGTCTTCTCGGACCTTGGTCGCCAAAGCATTCAGAGCCGGGTTCTATTGGCCCCGAGACAATGAGGCCGCCCGAGACATAGTGGATAATTGTGTCGGGTGCCAATTCTGTGCAAATCAGTCACACAAGCCGGTGTCCGCCCTGAAGACTATCCCGCTCACTTGGTCATTCGTAGTTTGGGGACTCGACATGGTTGGCCCTCTCTGGACTGGCGCGAGTGGCTTCACGCACCTGTTGGTAGCAGTGGACAAGTTCACCAAGCAGATCGAGGCCAATCCCATAAAGAAGCTAGATTCAGCTACTGCAATTCAATGCATCAGAGAGATTATCTTCAGATTCGGAGTCCCGAACAGCATCATCACCAATAACGGTTCTAACTTCGACTCGGATGAGTTCCATGAGTTTTGTTACACCCAGGGAACTCAGGTCGATTACACCTCTGTGGCCCACCCGCAGTCGAATGGGCAAGCCGAGAGAGCAAACAGGCTCATACTTCAAGGATTGAAGCGTCAACTCATGCGTGATATAACCCACGCTGCAGGAGCCTGGGTGACCCAGTTTCCATCGGTCCTCTGGGCTCTGCGAACGACTCCAAATCGATCCACGAACCGCACCCCATTCTTTATGGTGTACGGGTCAGAAGCGGTCTTGTCGATTGATTTGCTCCACAACTCTCCCCGAGTGGATCTTTACTCGGAAGCTGAAGCCGAGGAAGCAAGGCAGGATGGCTTTGACCTTTTGGAGGAATAATGTGAGCTAGCGCTCATAAGATCAACATTGTATCAACAAGACTTGCGCCGCTACCATGATAGGTACGTCAGAGGGTGTGCTTTCTAGAAAAGAGCCCTGGTCCTCTGAGTGGATCAACAGAAACCTCACAAGCTAGCACCCCCCTGGGAGGGACCATTCGCCTTCCCCAAAGTCTTGCACAATGGAGCATACAAACTATATAACTTCACCAGAGGAATAGAAGAGCCCAGAGCTTGGAATGCAAATTTGCTTCACAAGTTTCATACTTAGAATTAAATTTCTCCCTTGTAATAGTTAGTCCAAATGAACTTAGATGAACAAAAGTCTAGCTTTTTCCAGGTATCGTCTAGATCGACCTAGAGTCGCGTCTCACTGAGGTGATTAATCGCATTCGGAAACTAACACACCTCTAGTGGGTGGAGAGGTGGGAAAGCTTAGCTGCGAACCAGCTTTCGCCTAAGTTAAAGAAAACAATCCGAGTGAGGATCTGCTCCACACTCGGGGGCTTAGCTGTGAACCAGTTTTCACCTAAGTTAAAAAACAATCCAAGTGAGGAGCTTCTCCACACTCGAGGGCTTAGCTGCTAACCAGTTTTTGCCTAAGTTAAAAAAACAATCCGAGTGAGGATCTACTCCACACTTGGGGGCTTAGCTGTGAACTAGTTTTCTCCAAAGTTAAAAAACAATCCAAGTGAGGATCTGCTCCACACTCGGGGGCTTAGCTGCAAACCAGTTTTTGCCTAAGTTAAAAAAACAATCTGAGTGAGGATCTGCTCCACACTCGGGGGCTTATCTGCGAACCAATTTTTGCCTAAGTTAAAAAAACAAACTGAGTGAGGATCTGCTCCACACCCGGGGGCTTAGCTGCGAACCAGTTTTCACCTAAGTTAAATATCAATTCAAGTGAAGATCTGATCCACACTCGGGGGCTTAATTGCAAACCACCGTTCGCCTAAGTTCAAAAATGATCTGAGTGAGGATCTGCACCACACTCAAAGGTTTAGTTGTGAACCGGTTTTCGCCTAAGTTAAAATTATCCAAGTGAGGATCTGCTCCACACTCGGGGGCTTAACTGTGAACCAATTTTCACTAAGTTAAAAAACAACCCAAACGAGGATCTGCTCGACACTTGGGGGCTTAGCTGCAAACCAGTTTTCGCCTAAGTTCGGAAACAATCCGAGTGAAGATCTGATCCACACTCAGGGCTTAACCGTGAACTAGCTTTCGCCCAAAGTCAAACAAAACACAAAGAAAATAGAAGCACAAAAGGTTTCAGATTAAAGATTTGATCTGTCCGAATGTCTCCAAGGAAAAACAAGCCTAAGGCTCGGAAAAGTATTTCATTACATCAACCACCCGATATTCCGGGGAAATTCAATGAAGTGTTCTTCAGCTTCAGGCGGAGGGCTGGCTGGATCAATGAAGGTCTCTAGGTCGATCCTGTCAGTGATACGAGTGGCGGCTTGAGCGAAGGTCTCCATGAGATCCTCAAACTTGAGGTTCTTCTTGTTCACCACTCGGAGGTTCTTCAGCTTCTCTTCGACCGTGTTCTTCCAATGAATGTGGACAAGTGACAGCGCCACATCCGCGCCACTCCGGGCGACAGATTTCTTCCAAGCCTTCACCCGAGCAGGAACATCGTTCAGCCGCATCAGGATCGACTCTAGGTCCTTAGGAGTCTCTTCACCCGGTTGCAACTCCTCATCAATCCGGCCCACTGCACCCTTTGACCGAGTGATATAGCCCAATGCATTCTCCAAGCGGTCTTCAAGCCGAAGGATGGCAAGTGCTGCTTTGTCAGCGATGAGTGACCCATTAGGGTCCAAGTCCCTCTCTATCCTCTGCAGCTCCAGTTCCTTGTTATAGCAATGCTCTGGTTGGAAGAAGATAGTGCGTGAGCAAATGACTGAGAAGGATTTGGTCAAATACAGGATTCACTCAGTTGAGAAAGAACTTACCAGAGAGCTTTTCGCTAAACTCCTCGCACACCTCCTCCATATGGGTCTCCATCGCGTCCTTCTTTTCATTCAACTCAGTGACCTTCTCCTGAGTGAAGACCTCGGTAGTAGCCTTGAGGTTCTTGATTTCTTCCTCTAATCTGCCGACTGAAGCCAGCTTCTCATCGGCAAGTTCAGCATTGGTCCTTGCTTCCTCCTGGGCTAGTGCCAGATCCTTATCCTTTTTCTCCAGAGCCTGCTTCATACTCCCTCCGTCCCAAAATAAGTGTCTCAACTTTGTATAAGCTCTAGTATAAATTTGTACTAAGCCCAAGACAATTATTTTGGGACGGAGGGAGTAGTTTCTAAAGAAATAGAAGTCCTGAGCCTCATTACAAGTTGGGTGTTCTCGCTATGAACATCTGTCAGAGCAAAATGATTCGAATCAAAGGGAAAAAATAATATGTAACCATCAGCCGGAGGAAATACCTTACCTCCCATGGCCTTCTTATCCTGCTCTAGTTGGGTACTCCTAAGTCTCTCAGCTTCCAGATCAAGTCGAAGGGAGGTCACCTCCTTCTCCATTGTGGCATAGTGGGACCCCATCTCACAAGTCCTTTGCAACATACAAAAGATAGTCAGTCGAAAGATCCTGAAGGGAAACCAAAAGCAGTAACTCACAAGCATCCGGGTAGGCACCACTTGAAGGAACAAGCTAGACCAATACCAAATCCTGAAGTACCCTCTGCCTAATCGAGTGATCTCCTCACTAGGTCGTACTCCCCCTAGGAGGAACAAGCTTGAACAGTACCAAATTCTCAGGTACATTTTGGGTACCGAGTCGACCATGCACTACCGAGGGGAACAAGCTCGACCAATAACAGATCCTGAAGTACCCTCTTATATACCGTCACCTGGCTAACCCCATACACCCACTGGGTGTGAGTCGGCAATGAAGAAGATAGAGGATAATAACACAATACAATCTACTTCATTCGTCTAACTTCCGAGTAAGCAATGAAGAACATCTTACCTATCGACTCACCGGTAAACGGGCATCAACGAGCATCCTGAACGCCTAAGTGACAGTTCAAAAGACTACCACCGATTGCCCGCAGTCAATGACAGTCTAGGGGTCATCCAGTGGGTGCACTCAGCATGCCCCCACTGGAAAGTGACTCGTTGATGGAGCTAAAAAAACTATGAACAACCCAAGGGAAAAACGACTACAAGTTCTAAGACTACATCCGACTATCCCAATTAGTGGTAGCCTCGGGCCTACACCCAGTGGGTGCACTCAACATGCCCCCACTGGATCATGTCCACTCGGCTACGCTCCGACGAGACTCCGCATGGATACAAAAAAGGAGTAAACAACAAAGTTCAAAGACTCTTGCCACTGACTCCAGTCGGCAAGACCCTCGAGGAATCACTACAGGAATCAGGTATTTTGCCATCTGCCATGGCCGACGGCAAAGTCAGGGTCACGAACAGCAAAGACCTTTGCCATCTGCTGGGAGACAATCCCACTTCCAGCATAGAAAACCACGGTAAAGGGATACTTCGCTATCTACATAAATAAAGCGGATAGCAAAGAACTTTGCCATCTGCCATACAGGCCAAGCAGACGGCCAAGTGCATGGACGACATAGAACTGGGGTTAGCCCCGTTAGGTGGCTAACAGAAGGCTTTGCCATCTGCCTATTGACGGCAAAGAGACAAGGTCCTTTGTCATCTGCCAGGTGATGTCAGCTGATCTTAGGTGGGGGTTAGCAGACTTTGTCGTCTGCCACCGACGGCAAAGTCACACTAGCCTTTGTCGTCTGCCACTGACTGCAAAGTGACGAAATGGGTCAGACCGACTGCTCCCAGGTTGCACAGGTTGCTCCCATGTGTCACCTTTGCCATCAGTGGCAGACAGCAAAGAGCCCTTTGCTGTCGGTGGCAGACGAAAAAGTGCCTATATTGCCCCTTATTCTGTTTTTTATATCCAAGCATTTTCACAGAATATATATATATATAGCCCTGTGAAATATATATATATATATATTTCACAGGGCAAACAATATGAGCAAGTCCCGCAACAAATATATGATATCCAACACATAAGTTCCATCCATACATACATAGTTTCATCCATATTACAATAGCTTCATCCATAGGTAGCAAGTTCCACATTGTTCATTGATACAAAATAAAAACAGAAAGTAAACACAAGCACTCCATCAATGCAAGCTTCATGAAGTGAATCAAATCTGCAAAATGGGAAATAAGAAAGTTAGAAGAAGAAGACTAGAAGAAGAAGAATAATAATAAGAAGAAGAAGTATATGACATTTACGAGGTTACCAAGGTTTTGATGCCATTTTTGACCTAAGTAAGCTAATTATTCCATTTTTGACATAAGTAAGCTAAGTATATGTCATTATTGAGCTAACCTAGGTAACTAAGCATATTAGAGCTAACTTAGCATATTAGAGCTAACTTAGGTCATTTTGGAGGAAACAAAGCTAAATATATGTCATTTTAGAGCTAACTTAGGTAAAATGGATCATGTTGGAGCTAAGTAAGCTTGTTATGTCATTCTTGAGGAAAATAAGCTAAGTATATGACATTTATGAGGTTACCAAGGTTATGATGCCATTTTTGACCTAAGTAAGCTAATTATGCCATTTTGACCTAAGTAAGCTAAGTATAGGTCATTATTGAGCTAACCTAGGTAACTAAGCATGTTAGAGCTAGCTTAGCATAGTACAGCTAACTTAGGTCATTTTGGAGTAAACAAAGCTAAGTATTGGTCATTTTAGAGCTAACTTACATAAAATGGATCATTTGGGAGCTAAGTAATCTTATTATGTCATTTTGGAGGAAAATAAGCTAACTATATGACATTTATGAGGTTACCAAGGTTATTATGCCATTTTTGACCTAAGTAAGCTAATTATTTCATTTTTGACATAAGTACGCTAAGTATATGTCATTATTGAGCTAACCTAGGTAACTAAGCATATTAGAGCTAACTTAACATATTAGCGCTAACTTACGACATTTTGGAGGAAACAAAGCTAAGTACATGTCATTTTAGAGCTAAGTTTGGTAAAATGGATCATTTTGGAGCTAAGTAAGTTTATTATGTTATTTTGGAGGAAAATAAGCTAAGTATATGACATTTATGAGGTTACCAAGGTTATTATGCCATTTTTTGACCTAAGTAAGCTAATTATGCCATTTTTGACATAAGTAAGCTAAGTACAGGTCATTATTGAGCTAACCTAGGTAACTAAGCATATTAGACCTAACTTAGGTCATTTTGGAGGAAACAAAGCTAAGTATAGGTCATTTTAGAGCTAACTTAGGTAAAATAAGCTTATTATGTCATTTTGGAGGAAAATAAGCTAAGTATATGACATTTATGAGCTAATCAAGGTTATTATGCAATTTATGACCTAAGTAAGCTAATTATGTCATAAATGAATTAAATAAAGCTAAGTATAGGTCATTATGCATTTGTTAAGCAACACTAAAGAAAACTTACCGTCATCACGAAGGTGAAGCACCGCGGTTGCTCGTGCCGGTACCACCTGGAGAAGGATCGTGTGATGCTTGTGTGGAGTTACGCTGCACCAAAGATCATTTGCAATGTCTTGTTAGCATGATGACACTCAAATGTTAAGACTAGTAAGTAATGAACATTCAAATGAAACTCACCATGGTCCCTGGAGCAATGACTGACATTAGCGAAGGGGTCTGACCAGTCTTCTCGCACACAGACTGCACATTTGGTTTTGATGAGTCAGTCATATTAGTTAGTAATGAAACGACATTACGTGCATGATTTGGCTAATATGCAGAAGAAACTTACCACGAGGTGCTCATACATGGCCTGGTGAGCCACGTCATTCTATGCCCTCTCCTCCTCCAATAATGTAGCCGTCCTCTCCTCCAAATCCCTCTCCTTCTCCGCCGCCCACCGATCCCTCTCCTGCAGAAGTGCGTGGGTGCCTCTCTCTCTTTCAGAAGAGCAGCCTGCAACACCACTCCTCGTTAGCATTATAATCATCGATGGCCGCACACACAATGTAATGGAGGAAAGATATCTGAGTCCATATAACTAACCTCGATGGCGAGCTTGACTGGCCGTGGATGAGGCCTTATCTCAGGACAGGAGCTCGTTTGACGTGCTTTCATCTACGGGAGAGTGCGAGGACAATGTAAGTCCATATCCAATGGCTATTGAGCCATGGGGCCTCCCGCCACCAGTTATGATCACCAGCTCTGGATCAATGGGACCCTGGCTCAGGTTAAAGTCCTCCCCTTTCCTCGCCTTCCCCTCATCTCTATACCTCACGAGCTTGTGGTGCGAGGAGATGTTGGTGAAGCTCTTTGGATGATCGAGGTCAGACGTAGAGAATGCCTTGGCCTTATTGTACAAGGCATTATGGGCCATGGCATAGATGTCATACACCTCTGGCACCTCCTTATGGTTGTGTCATGCCTAAAAGAGAGGAACTAAGTATTACTAATTAAAGGGATCAAGCTAGCATGAAGAATGAATTGCATGAATCATGAAGCAAACCACATACCCAGTTCGGCCTGAACTGATCTAAGTTGGCACTGCCTTGATGGTGTGGCACACCTTCCATTTGGGCACACCAGTCCTTGGCATTGTTGTGGATGGGTAGCCATCCCGGTGAGCACCACTCATCCACCAACGCCTCCCAACAATCCATCTTATCCGCACACCATCTCGGGGCCACCTAAGTTAGTAAAGAGAAATATGAGCGCTACGCCTATGAATCAAATAATGGAAACTAAGCAAGGCCTTAATAATAGGTAATTACCTTCATGCTGCTCCTTCAAAATCTTTCCATGGCACGACGGCCTGTCCTTGTTAACACCCCGTGAGGCGTAGTAGTCTCGAACAACCTGCGGCCGAGCCTCATCCCGTAAGTTTTGTAGTAGGTTGCACTCGGTATTGATAACATGTGCCGCGGCCTCCTCGTATCCCTACTCACACCTGTAGAAGGTCTGCAGTCAAACAAGACAACACTGATTAGTACAATAACTAGCTATTGTTGATTTTTAATTATGTAAAGGAGAAATTACCCAATACAATTTGATCTCCATGTCAGACCTCATGGGGCACAGGACACCATCGATCATCTCCTCCCAAGTAGTGCTCCCAGCTCAATCCTAGCTGTGGAAGCTGGCCCTCGTCGGGCAACATGACAAACCCCAAAAAGTTTTGCTGGCAAATCACACCAAGGACTTGGTTGGGCCTGCGGACATCCTGGGCGTGTAGCCAACCCCTGTAGTATGATAAGGCCAACACATTACATATTTGAAGAAACATGAAGGCAAAAGGTACAAAAGGAGTAAATGCACTTACATCTTCCAATCAGGCTTAATCAACCACCTCTTCTCATGGGTCACCGGCACGGGTGGAAGCCATGTACTACCACACTCGTAGACGTTGCCCCCTCAACAAACTCTCCCTTGCTATCAGAAATCTGATCCCCACCAACATCAGCATGGCCACTCGGCCCCTCAGGCGGATCCGGCTAGGTATCCCATCCGGACGTCTCCTGGGACATAGCCTGGTCTGGAGTCTTGTGCGCCGAAGGCTCATCGACCCGAGGCTCGTGGACCGAAGTCCGCATAGCATCCTCCTCAGACGGGTCCACCCTAGCAGTCATGTGCTCGGGTGAATCAGCTGGGGGTGGTGGCGAGGAAGGCGTAACAGCCTGCCTACTCTCCCACGGCCATGTCCTGATCTACCTCCTCTCTTCTTCCCTCCCCGACCTCCTCTCCAGATGGGCAACAACACCAACGAAGAAGCACCTGCCGGTGTCCCCAAACTATCTGACAACGCTCTACGGAGAGCCATGACTGGAATGGAAGTACCCCTCACACCACGCGCCGATGAAGGAGCCTCGGAGTGCTCTCGACCCGCGCCCACCATCTTTCAACACCTGCCATGACAAAGAGTAAACGAAATTAGATCAACATAAAAAATGAATACCGACATGAATAATAATATGTATATAACTTCAGTGTATTATCATCATGTACAACATAAAAAAATTGAATACCTAACATGAACTAGTAATATATATGTATATAATAAAAATTGAATACGTGACATGAACTAATAATAACCTTGATCGTCTATATATGCTCTAGGATCAATAAATGCATCATCGTCACTATCATGAATGACATGCTCATCGGATTCAGCGGCATAAACATGTGGAAGGCCACCTTTATGTAATCGGTCAAGCATTGACAAGTCATCCGCAGTGATAACCTCTTCTTGTCCTGGCTCTTCTTCTTCCGGCTCAGGGGTGAAGTCGAATTCACTATCGCTGTCTACTTCAATGTTCTGGGGTGAAGTAGAGCGGGTCTTGAAATGTTTTTTGGAAAGACGTGTTTCTTGGAAGAATTCTCCTTCATATGTGTCTGGGTTAATGTGAGGTTCATAATCCTCTTCATTGGGGGAGGTGGTCTAACATGTAGTGGCACTTCATAAACAACATCCCAACCATTCAGATTTGGATCAGTTTGGCAGGCCCATGGTAGATAGAAAACTTGGGTCGCCTGTTGAGCCATAACATAGACATCGGGAACATCTAAATGGGTGCTTTGTTTGATTTTGACTAGCCCTATATGTTCATGAGTCCTTCTAGTCTCCTTCGACAGGAACCAATAACATTTGAAGACTATGACGTTCAGTGGGTTTTCACCATAGAATAGAAGTTCATAAATTGTTTCAACTCTCCCATAATACTCGGTACCTCCCTTCGCTGATAACAGAGACGCAACAATTTGTTGACTTCCGGTCGGCCATAGATATCTCTTTGCCAAAGGTAAAAGCGATACCCGTTGATGTTGTATTTGTCAAATGAACGGGCCTTATAGTCAAAACCATTAGCGACTTGTCTCCATTCGGCGTCCATAGACTCTGAATTAGCCTACAAGTTTAATATTAAAGGATTGTTGCATTAGCCACAAATTATATGAAGAAATGAAATGGTCTAATGGAAATTACCGTTTGTTTGAACCAAGAGGTGAAATCGGGAAAGCCGCCTCCATGATTTGCCAGAAGCTCATACTCTTTGATGGAATCCTTTTGGATCACTGCTCCATCCGAGAATTTGGCGACGTATCGACTGTATCAAATATCCAGGAATAAGAGTAGTTCAAAGGAAATAGAAGTTACGAAACAATGTACTGAGAACTTACTCAATGTACGGCTGCACTTTTGTTAGGTTGTTGAAGATATACAACAAAATGGTCTGCCATTCTTCGACATCCAATGATATTGGTTTTGAAGCACCGGCTAGTGCGAGCTTCCCTTTGAATAGGATAAGGATGGATACACCTTTTTTAGGGTTGCCATCATTGTACCGAGGCTTCGGATTATGCAAATGACAATTTTTGGCTTCGTAGTGTGCTGTCATGAAGTTTGTCGCCTCCTTAGTAATGAATGCCTCAGCCATCGATGCTTCAATTCTATGTTTCTTTTTACATTTTGCTCAAAGTGTCTTCTGCATCCTCTCAGTTGCATAGCACAAACGATATTGCAAGGGCCTCCCAATCTTGCCTCGGTCAGGAGATGCAAAATCAAATGTTTCATTAGATTAAAGAAGCCTGGTGGAAAGATCTTCTCTAACTTGTAGATCAACTCCGGCGCCAACTCTTCCATTTCATCTAGCATGTCTGGCGATAGTTCTTTTGCACAAAGAACACGAAGAAATAGCTCAGCTCTGCCAATACTAGCCATTCATCCTCAGGGATAAAGCCATGCAACATCACCAGCATTACCCGCTCAAGCCATATGTGCCAATCATGAATATTGAGACCAAATATTTTCAATTTTTCAAGACGCGCTCCCCTCTTTAGATTGGTTGTACTCATCGGGGAACATCAAGTGCATTTTCACCCACAAGATAATTTCCCTCATAGCTAGCCTTCAAAGATTGAACCATGCCTTTGACTTCGTCCAATTCTGCTTTCCTTTCGGTTGTCGCATGTTTTGTAACAGTCTATCACATAGAGCCTCCTGATCGACTCGAGCCTTAGGATTATCCTTTGACTTCCCCTCTATGCCGAACAATGTACCAAAAAGGGCATCGGCAATATTCTTTTCAGTGTGCATCAGGTCGATGTTGTGTGGGCAAAGGATATCTTTGAAGTAAGGTAGATCCCACAAGCATGTCTTGTGAGTCCATGCATGTTCTGAATTATACCCCTTGAAATACCCTGGACGCTCTGGATCAGGCTCGAGTGAGTTTAACTAATCTAGAGTCTGTTGGCCTACCAACGCAGTTGGTGCAGAGTTTTGACAACTCTACCTTTGATGAAGTTCTTCTTGTCTTTTCTGAACTTATGGTGAGGATCCAGGAACTATCTATGCAAGTCAAAGGAAGAAAACTTGCGACCCGCTTGCAACCAACGAAACTGAAGAGCTGCCTTGCATGTGGGGCATGGGAACCTTCCACGCACACACCAACCAATGAATAGTGCATACACCAACAAGTCATGCATCGTGTACATATACCTGACACGCATTATGAAGTTATGTTTGATAGCGGCGGTGTATATCTTGAACCCATTATCCCAAGCTTCTTGCAATTCATCCTTAAGTGGTTGCATGTACACATTCATATTCTTCCTCGGATAGTTGGGCCCTAGAATTATGAATGTTAGGGAAGTGTTCTTTCTTTGCATAATCTGTCCAGGGGGAGATTGAGTGGAATGAAAAATACAGGCCAACAACTATATTGGGTTTCCGTCAGACCAAACACACTGAACACATCCATGCTAATCGCAACTCGAGGATGCCTTGGATCTGCCGCTTTTTGCTCATGTAATGCATCGAAGCGCTTCCATGCAGAACCATCCGATGTGTGTACCATCATATTATTCCCATCTACATCTAGTTTGGTTCTTTTGCCCATTTTGTGCCATGCCATTTGTCTGGCCGTCTCTTCAACCATGAAAAGACGTTGAAGTCTTGGTACGATTGGCATATACCGAATAACATTAACGGGGATTTTGGTCTGCCTCTTCTCACCCATACCGTTGTACACCACAACATACCTGGAAGACTTGCATATGGGACAATAGTTCATGTCCACATACTCAAGCCTAAATAAGGCACATCCTTTCTCACAAGCACCTATCTTCTCATAGGGCATCTTAAGTGCACGGAGGATTTTGTTTGACTGGTACAGGTTTGCAGGCATTACATGGCCTTTGGATAGAAAGCGTCCAAATACTGTCATCATCGCATCGTAGCATTCTCTACCCAAGTTGAATTGAGCCTTCAGAGCCATTACTTGTGAGATGGCATCCAGCTGACAAAGCTCGGTGTGCTCGTGGAGAGGGTGTTTTCAAGACTCCAACATTTCATTGAAGGCCTTTGCAGATTCCTCCATCTCATCGTCTGAACCCCAAGCATCATCAAAGTCTTGCACCATGTCTTCCATCCCGGTACCATGCTCGTCGATGCAACGATGAACGACCTCAGCTCTAGCACATTGGGCAGACTCACCATGAAATGTCCACACCATATAATCGGGCGTAAAACCCCTCTTGTGCAAGTGTTTACCCATTTGATCCTCTGCCCTGTTCTGATAGTTGTCGCACCTAGCACAGGGGCACCAGGTTTTTCTCTGGCCATTTGCAAATGCAGCTCTCACGAACCCCTTGGTTTTTGTTAACCATTCATTGGTCATGTCTTTCTTACTAGTGTGACCTATGTACATCCACGCACAATCACTCATCTTGCCTAGCTACTGGACACACAAGAAATATATATATATATATATATATATATATATATATATATATAATTCAGCATGTATATTCATCAATTATTCTAGGTTATCAATTTTATTACGTCCATGCAACCTACACACTAATAGGTAAAGATAGGTCCTAATCCCAGCCGAGTATGTGTAGATTGGGTTCATTTTCCCATGCTCTGCTCCGGATCCGATGAAAAATTTTGGCAGCACCTCCCCGTTGTTCTCCTGATACGCGTCTCGGCAATAAATAGAGAGGATGTGTACCGGGAGAAAAACAGGGAGGCACTGACGAAATTGTGCGTCAGATCCGTAGCAAAGCATATGGGAAAACGAACCAACCTACACATACTCGGGTTGTCCATGGATAACATTGGACAATTCGAAAGAATCACAATTATAAATATGCAGATGCATGCATATTTATAACTGTAACCCTTTCGAACAGGAGACACATACTGGCCAGGCATACTGATGATTAAAGACACCTGTAGCTAGCAAGTTTCATCGGCATGAAGACCGAAACAGAGCAAATAATGAAGGGGCGAGGAGGAGATGCCATTTGTGCTCACCTATGAACACAGGGGCGGAGCTCATCGAACACCACACCCTCGCTGTGACGAAACAACTGCACATTTAAATCCAAAGAAGAGTAACATAGCATTATTGTTTTTTTCGTCAACTTAACTAAATATTTACAACAGGATGCCATCGCCAAGTTGTAAAAAATGATTCGCACTGCTCGTTCCCCGCAACAACCCCTAAACTAAAGAGTTGTCATTTAGGGTTTCGTCGATGCCGAGGCACCCCTAACCTATATAGATGTCATTCTTCTTATCATTCTTCTTCTTCTTCTTCTTCTTCTTCTTCTTCTTCTTCTTCTTCTCATTCTTCTTCTTCTTCTTCTTCTTTGTCGTCTGGTAGCAGATGGCAAAGAGTGCTAAAGCAGATGACAAAGATTAGCAGATGGCATCCAGCCCGTCCACCTGTCCATGGTCCAGTGGGGCCCATCTCGGGCTCTTTGTCATCTGCCTTCAAGCCCTTTGCCGTCCACTGGCAGACGACAAAGATCAGGCTGATGGCAAACTATATGGTTGCCATCAGCCATTTCTTTGCCATCTGCTTTTTGTAAGCTGACGGCAAAAGCCTTCTGTGCCGTCTGCTAGCAGATGGCAAAGAGCTGGCAGATTGCAAATTCTCTTATTCCAATAGTGACTACACCCAGTGGGTGCACTCACTAGATCATGTACACCCAGTGGGTGTGCCCTGTGCAAACCCATTGGCAGAAATCCTACTACAAGAAAATAATAAAATTCGACTGGAAATCATACTCAGAATGGTACTTACTCGGACATTCCTCTCCAGTGTTGCACTGCTGTCGTAGGCCTCCTTCAGTCGGCTACACATCAGACCCACCTGGATCAACACATCCTTACTCGCCCCCAGCTGGTCTTCTGGGACATGATACAGGGTGAAGGAAGTAGTCGGGGCAGACAGAGTCGCGGACGTCGGCCTATGGGCTGGAATCATCATTGTTCCACTCGGAGGAGCTTGGGAAGACCCTACAACCAACACCACTACAGTCGAAGATGAGCCACCTTGAGCCAGAGGACTCGGCCCCGCGGTCTTAGCGGCGATCTTCACCGGCGAGACGCGGGTCATTAGGCGAGGTGAGGCATCTGTCATTGGCATGTCGATATTCAGCGCCCCTACTCTGATTGCGTCCGGATTCGGCGGGTTAGCACCCACTTTGTTGTCTAGCTGGATGATCTCGGGTGGAGCTACATAAACTGAGAAAATCGTTAGATTCCAGTCGGAGAAGACCTAAACCACCCAAGTCGATCAACACAACATACCTTTGGAGGTGGCAGCGTCCGCCGCGTCAGCATCACTTGGGTCTGGCTTGCGAGCATGCGGGTCTGTTGAGGTTGTCGAGGTGTCGTTGCTGCAAAGACCAAACAACACTCGTCAACAACTGAGTCAATTAAAAAATGAACAAGGAGTCCGCAAGAATACTTACTTCGAGGCCACAGGCACTGCCACCTTGATCTGCGGCACGGCAGCCTTCCGAGGTTTTGTGGAGATTTTCTTGGGCACTTTGGGTTACTTCTTGGTCGAGTTCTCTGCCTCTGCACATGCACGCTTGGAGCTCCGGGTCGCCCGGCCTGAGGCAATCAGCTGTTGAGGTTCTCCTTCCTTGTCCTTTGGGTCGTGTAGCGCCTTGGAACGGGGCTCTTTGGGGGCTTCATGAGACAGAGAAGATTCTTCCTCATCCCCCTCCTCCGAGCTTTCATCATCATCTTCATCATCGTCATCGTCACTCTCATCGTCATCAGACCTCTCCGAATACTGCTGCTCGGTGTCACTCGTCACATCCTGAAGCGCGCGGTCCACCATCGAAATCCTAGAAATCAGGTTCTAGAAGTCCTGAGAAGCAAACACATACGAGCGTGAAGACAGATGTACGAAAGACAACATGCAACTAAGCCGACTAAATCAAACACAAATACCTCGATAGGCACCAGGTCCTTGTGAAAGACTGGCACCAACCTAGTCCCTAGCGGGTTGTCCCAGGCGCAGGTGATGACCTTGATCTTGGCATCCACCTCCTTCTTTGTGAGATCTTTAGGATGCACCTGAGTGGAGTCACCCCGCCCCTCGTACAGCCACATGGGATGAGCCGTATCCTGAAGTGGTTGGATGCACCGACTGAAGAAAGTTTCTAGCAAGTCCATGTCATTCACCCCAGCATTCACGACATCGATTAATGCACTAGACAACATATCGACGCCCACCTTCTCCTCTTTCTCAATGGTGAGGGTCGCCAAAACTCGCACTCACCTAGATGAGTAAGACGGGAGGACCGACTGATGGTGGGCGCCCAGGACGTCTCTATAGTAAAACCAAGTCCCTTGTCATCCTTTGACGGAGTCGGGAAAGCTCATTTTTGGGAAGGACCCCCCCCCCCCCCGCATACCTGGATGCCCATTCCCCCGCATACCTGGGTGACGTGGGTTTTCTCTCCAGTCGGCGAGTCTTTCTTCACAGCCATCGATCGACATGTGAAGATATATTTGAAGGGGACCCCGTGGGGGTGACAACCTAGGAAATTCTCATAGAGAGATGAAGGTTAAGAGGTAGATAATGGCATAGGGGGGAAGGTGATGGAGTTGAGCACCGAAATAGTCAAGGAACGCCTAGAAGAAGGGATGGGGCGGCATCGAGAAGCCTCACTCGACATGGGTGACGAGCAGGACATGCTCGTCCTCATGAGGCACCGGATCGACCTTCCTCGCACCCGGATGGCGCCATCCCTCACGTGGGATCGACCCTTCCTCTGCCAGCTCTTCCAACGGTCGAGCAGTGATGCGTGATGGGAGCGAGTCCCCCGTCGGGTCATCGCGCCCGAACTGGAGGAGGTCGCCTTTCCCGCCTTCTCCGCCTTAGCTGTGGAGTCCCTCACCATCGTCGTGCACTTGGGTGGAGGAGAGAAGCAGAGGAGTTGAGAGGAGGGAAATGGGATCTGAGGCCCGGAGCTCTACCGCCGAATTTTCTATACCAACAGAAAAAATCTCTGAGCGGATCTCTCACCGCCAATCCCTGGATTGACGGCCCGCGGCAGCAAGGCTTTGCACAAGACAGGCACGGCACGTGGCGAGGTTAGTGCGTGTAAATTGAGGAGCCACACCTCCCACTTTCCCACCAACGCATGACGTTACCGCTTCAGCGCGCGAACGCATGAATTCAAATCCCGAGATTTCCAGGACAAATCAATCCAATTGATTACCAGTGATCCCCTTCCTATAGGGTGCACGTCAGTTCGACTGACCACCATCCGCGGGGACCCGTGCACTCGGCCACACTGAACACCTGACTGAAGTCTTCTTCAGGATTATTATGTGACGATCTTGACGCCCCTTTGCGAGTTCACTTGGACCTCTCAATAGGCTCGAAGGCGCATGACTCGTAAACCTATACTCGTGGGAGGCCTGTGTTGGTGTTCCCCTGGGATAAGGAGTGGCATCTCTTTGGAGAGTCAGACCACACACCGGCGTCGCCACTCAAGTTGCCATGGCATTCCCTCACTCGGACCCCTAGTCTATCTCCTCTGAGAGACAAAACAAATGCCACCGGGTTTTTCTCGACGATCAGCAACACCCGGTCATCTGGGTAAACTAAATTCTAGAACCCATTGTGCTCTCGTCCAAGGAACAACAAATCATGGTCCGATAACATATCCCGAGTGTCCCTGTGGCACGCAGACCCAAATGAAAGATTGGTTTGTTTGCCCTACTAAATCCCAACCAATTCGAGGGATAATGATGTGGTCACCTATTACAGGTAGGGTCATGGATCCATCATCTAGGACCCACAGGGCACTGGTACACGTCGGTGCTATACAAACGGTTTTTAACCCCTTCCCACGACGGCACTTGGAACCATCGCCAAGTGAGTGTGGGCGATAGGGGGTCGCTTCCCACACGACCCAGAAACCGTCGAGGATAGGGAGCAAAGATGCATATACAATACTCCTACTCGTTTGTGCTTGATTGCCATCACAGTTGGTATTCTGTGGTGCCACGTTTATGATGTGCGGCCCATCACAAATGGTTCACTATTACAGAACGTGTATGATAAGCAGACAATCACACACATTCGCTTTTCCCAAACCGTATGTGATAACTAATTAAGAAGATTAGCTAATCGCCGTACAAGTGTCAGACAGGATTACGGAGCGTCAGACCGTTGTAACATCATCGTACACGACAACTATTGCAGCGAACCGTGTACTATAAGGCAAGTATCACAAATGTTTACTTTGCCCGCACCATTTGTGATATTGTCTAATATCGCACACGCTTTGCAAACGGCAACTGTGTGCATGCTTGCACACGTTTCTATTGGGAAACGTTGCATGCAATTTCAAAAAAAATCCTATTCTCACGCAATATCTATCTAGGAGATGCATAGCAACGAGAGGGGGAGAATGTGTCCACGTACCCTTGTAGACCGAAAGAGGAAGCATTTGTTAACGCGGTTGATGTAGTCAAACTTCTTCTCGTTCCGACCGATCAAGCACCGAATGTACAACGCCTCTGAGTTCTACACACGTTCAGCTCGATGACGTCCCTCGAACTCTTGATCCAGCAAAGTGTCGAGGGAGAGTTGCTTTAGCATAACGACATGGTGATGGTCATGGTGAAGTGATCCATGCAGGGCTTCGCCTAAGCACTACATGAATATGACTGGTGGCGTAAACTGTGGAGGGGGCACCGCACACAGCTAGGAATCAATAATGTGTGTTCTAGGCGCTTCCCCCCCCCCTTCATATATATAGGTGGGAGGGAGAGAGGGAAGCCAAGGGGGCGCCCAAGTAGGAGGAATCCTACTTAGGCCTTAATCCTATTCGCCCCCCCTACTATAATTCTGGAAGGGGGAAGGAAGGAGGAGGGGTTAGAGAAGGAAGGGGGAGGCCGAATCCCTACCCTTCCTTTCTCTCATCTCCTATTTCCTCCCCCCCCCCAAATCTATTTTGGCCTACATGGGGTGCACCAGCCCCTTAGGGGATGGTGTATCACACTCTTGGCCCAAAAGGCCTATGTAGTTGCGGGGGGATGCCCGGAACCCCTTCCGGTGACCCGATACGTACCTGGTACCCCCGGAACACTTCCGATGTCCGAATACTATCATCATATATATATCAATATTTACCTTTCTACCATTTCAAGACTCCTCGTCATCTTCGTGATCTAATCCGGTACTATGAACAACATTCCGTCACCAAATCACATAACTCATATAATACAAGTCGTCATCAAACGTTAAGCGTGCGGACCCTACGGGTTCGAGAACTATGTAGACATGACCGAGATGCCTCTCCGGTCAATAAACAATAGTGGAACCTGGATGCTCGTATTGGCTCCCACATAATCTACGAAGATCTTTATCTATCGAGCCATTATGACAGCATACGTTATTCCCTTTGTCATCGATATATTACTTGCATGAGATTCGATCGTCGGTATCTTCATACCTAGTTCAATCTTGTTACCAGAAAGTCTCTTTACTCGTTCCATCATGCATCATCCCGCAACTAACTCATTAATCACATTTCTTGCAAGGCTTCTTATGATGTGCATTACCGAGAGGGCCTAGAGATACCTCTCCGATACTCGGAGTGAAAAATCCAATCTCGATCTTTGTCAACCCAACAAACACCTTCGGAGATACCTGTAGAGCATCTTTATAATCACCCGGTTACGTTGTGACGTTTGATAGCACACAAGGCATTCCTCCGGTATCCGGGACTTGCATAATCTCATAGTCGGAGGAATATGTATTTGACATGAAGCAGTAGCAATAAAACTGAATGCTCATTATGCTAAGCTAACGGACGGGTCTTGTCCATCACATCATTCTCCAAATGATGTTATCCCGTTCATCAAATGACAACACATGTCTATTTCTAGGAAACTTAACCATCTTTGATTAACGAGCTAGTCAAGTAGAGGCATACTAGGGACACAATGTTTTGTCTATGTATCCACATGTGTATCAAGTTTCCGGTTAATACAATTCTAGCATGAAAAATAAACATTTATCATGAATAAGGAAATATAAAACAACAACTTTATTATTACCTCTAGGGCATATTTCCTTCAGTCTCCCACTTGCACTAGAGTCAATAATCTAGTTCACATCTTTATGTGATTAACACCCACAGTTCACATCGCCATGTGACCAACGCTGTTGGGGATATAACTATTAGGTATGACCCGCCCAGGAGGGGTCGGGTTATACCTATGGCGACTCATGATGTGAAGCCCATGAGGATATTGAAGATGGTGGTTCATAGGCAAGGACCCAAGTCCCAAGGGCGACTTAAGGCCCATAGGACGCCAAATGTGTAAGACTTGTATTGTAAGACATGTATAGTTAGTCACCGAGCCGGACACGTTGTCTATGAGCTGGCCGGGACTCCGAGAGCCGCTAGGCATCATCCTGTGTATATAAAGGGACGACCCGGTGGCGGTTCACGACAAGAAACAAGAGATCGAAAGCTAGCTCAAGCGTATTCGCTCCCTGGTAATCGAGACATAAGCAATATCACCTCAAACTGGATTAGGCATTTACCTTCACCGCAAGGGGCCGAACCAGTATAAACTCTTGTGTCCTTTGTCCTATTTAACCCCTTTAAGCTAACCTACTTGTGATGGCTCCACGACTAAGTCCTTACGCTAGGACATCTGCCGTGACTACCCCGACAGTTGGCGCCCACCGTGGGTGTCGTGAATTGTCCTGGAAGATGTCCTAGTGTGAGGACATAGTCGTGAGGCCAACGCATCTATGTGGTAGCTTGACAGGGGTTGATCGGGATGAGACATGCAACACACAAGACAAGGATTTAGACAGCTTCATGCCCTGGGAAACATCATCCGGTAAAATCCCTACATGGTGTTTGTGGCTAGGTCTCATTATGCTCGTGAGGGTGACATCGCATAATCGGCTCTCCTCTAGTTGTATCTAGCCTTAACGATTATTTTATTTCTTGTCTCTCTTGGGGTGCCCTGCCCCTCCTTATATAAGTTGAAGGGGCGGGTTACATGTGGAGTCCAATTAGGATTAGGACTAGTCTATTACAAGTGGAGTCCTAGTCTTGCTTCCTTTGTAAGGGAATATTCCCTACACTTTCCTCTTGAGCCGGCCCATCATAACATAAGTCGGCCTTCTGGGCCTTGGGCCTAGTCTTCTATCTGGCACACCGTCGGAACCATTATTGTGTCGCCAGGCTCGTGAGTCGTCAGACCAATGAGCCGCCAGACTTGTGAGTCGCCAATCCTCCAACGGGTTACCAATGAAACGCCAAGTCCGGCCGGGTCATACTTTTGGTCGGGTCATACTGCGGGGTATATCCCCGACATTAGCCCCCAGTTTAATTTGGATTTATCCATGTTAAACTGATCCTGTAAAATAAACACAAGAACAAATTTGATAGGTTGTGCTCCGGGTTAAATATTTTCCTGAAGCGGCACCTGATCATCCTTAAGTCCTTGTTATTTCCGCCTGGCTGCGCATTCATGATCTCATAACAAATCTCCTTTAGCAGATGTGTTCAAACATTACCAATGCAAAAAATCCGGGCACTTCTTCTGAAAAATCCGGGTCAATAGGCCAGCTTCATAATCAACTTGATGATATTGGCTCTTGTAAAAAAATATTATAAGAAATAATCCATTTGAGTCGGCCTTCAATGCTCTAACTTTGATAAAAAAATATTGGTCTTTGAAATATTCAACTGATATTCAGCCGGCTTAAAGATGTAGATCTTGCCGGTTTATCATTGCCAAAATATCCGGTTTGTAAATATTGATAGCACTGGGTCATAATTGTTGCTGATGCCGGGTCATGATTGTTGCAGACACCGGGTTAATCTCGTCTGCTCAAAACTGAGAATTTGAAGATTTTTCTCCCTTATATGCATATCACCTGTAGCCCCCAAGTGTCGGGTTGTCATGCTTGCAGCAACCTGGGACTTGTAATTGCTTTATGCTCATAAAAAACTTCAACCAATGTAGCCCCCAAGGGCCAGGTCATTATGCAAGAATGAGCAGGGACTTTTGTATATAATTCATTGATAATAACATCAAATGATGTAATGTCCACCATGGGTTATGAACCCACATCCATAAGGTTAAGACATTTGTACTCTACCAACTGAGTAGTGGATCTTTCAATATAATGGGCTAAGGCATGCGTACCTTGACTTTTTTACAGAAGCAATTGGTAGCCCTCAAGGGCCGGCTCATTAAAATGGGATGAGTCGGGTCTTCAATAAGTTGATCAAAAAATGACTTTACATTAGCCCCCAAGTGCCATGGTGCATGCTGGCAGTGACATGGGAATTGCATATTTTATGTAATCTCAATCTGAATAATATAGCCCCAAGTGTTGGGTAGTAAGCCTGCAGCGACTCGGGACTATTCCCTCCATTGTAAAATAAATCATGTCCATTAATAAAATAATAGTCATTGCGCTGAAGCGACTTTGAAGACCTCCATCATAATATTGGTTATTGATAACCATAAAAAATCCAGCCATGTTGGCTATTAAAGATTTGAATAATATAATCTGGTTTGAAAACCAGTTCTTGTGATATTGAATCGTAATGCCAGTTTAGGATACCTATGCAGTAAGGGTGATAACCCAATATTTAGAAGCCAAAACTTCCAAATGTTTATGATTGTCATATGCTGGTGGCTTATCATCCAAAGTCAAGCCGGGTTAATCGAAACCACATATATGCTTCAGATGTAAGCAAAAAAGTATCAAGACAAACCCAAAAGACAGTTTTCGAAAAACTTAAGCCAAACAGAGAGAGAGAAAAGCGAGGCTTCTGATTTGAATACGATTAGTAAGACGGACCAAAAGGGGTTAAGCTATGATTCAAATACGATCAGTAAGCCCCCTATTGGGTTTGGCATTGCGCCGATCAAGAGGGTATCGACAGCTATGTTCTCTTTGATTCGAATACGACCTATGTTTGAACAGGAAGCCCCCAAATGACCTTGAGACGTTTTTAACGACTCTGATTCAAATACAATCAAAGTCGGAACAATAGGGGCTAAGCTATGATTCGAATACGATCAATAAGCCCCCTAGTGGCCTTGGCATTGCGCCGATCAAGAAGGTACCGACAGCTATGTTCTCTTTGGTTCGAATATGACCTATGTTTGAACAGGAAGCTCCCAAATGACCTTTAAAACATTGACGACTCTTATTCGAATACGATCAGTAAGCCGGACCAAAAGGGGTTAAGCCATGATTCGAATACGATCCAGCCCCCAAATGATCAATTTGTTTGAACAGCTATGATTCGAATACGATCAGGAAGCTGTGCCAAAGGAGTTAAGATAGATTTGAATATGATCAGCCCCCAATGGTCATTGAAGCAGGGTACCTATGTTTGAATTGTGCTTTGCAACAGACTCTCTTTTGTCCCTTTAATTTTTCTGAGAACTCAAACTTGTGAGTAATGAATTCTTCTTAAATCGGGCATTGAGCCGGATATTGAAAGCTTCAGAGTTTTATGGGAGACAGATTTCCTTTGAGCCAGATTTTAAACCGGATATTGAGTTTCAATGCTTTGTGCGAGACAGATTTTTCTTGAACCGGATTTTAAACCAGCATTGTTCATTTTGAGCCAGAAAGTTTGTGACGGCCTTGAAATTTTCATCAATATAGCAGTAGCCTCCGGGACGGGTTATCTTCCCTCCACTGATTCGGAGTTCTTGAATCTGTCTTTAAACTGGCAATCATTTACTAAGTCATGTGATTAGCCCCCGAGTCTTAAGACGACTTAAAGAGTTGTCTTGAGATTCTCCATATTTGACCATGATATAAACTGGTATGAGTCATTCAACAGCTTAGTATTATAATAGTCCCTTTTGCAGTAGAACACTTGACCTGATATTTATCCACCACGGAGTTGATGATCACCGCAGTAAAACTGAAATCTATCATAGTTCAGCCGGCCGAGGGAGCAGACAGATGAGCCGGCCACGGTGTTCTAAGCGGGCCGTGGCGTTGTAAGCCAGCATGGATGGGCGAGTCAATCGCAGGCGCAGTAAGCCGCGCGAATGGGCGAATCGATCATTGGCGCAGTAAGCCGCACAGACAGACGAGTTGGTCGCGGCATTGTAAGATGATCTACATGATTGTCCCTTACGCAGTCACGCACGGACGAACGCATGTGCTTTTGGTGCGTTGACGTGCATCCCTGATCATCCTATATAAAATAGTACATGCCAGGAAAAAGAAAACATTTTCTAAAAGAATTAACATGTACAGACACAAAAGATCAGTATTGAGAACACCTGGTTTTTCGCTGGATGTAGCGATCGAAGCAAAATTCATCGTGCAGGTTAATGGGCCTTCATATCCACCCATGCATCCATCAAGATTTGGAGGACGCGCCCAAATAGCAGTTTTTTATGGCAATATATCATTGCATTGGCCGAGGCTAATCATGTTAGCTTTGACTAATTCCTGCATGCACCATTGGAGCTATTTGTTTCCTTGAGACAGCAGCATACGGCGCATCCGCTGGACTCATGTTCCATTCTTGTAGGCAGATTGGTCTTTGAACCATCATGTATGCATGCACTGCCTAGGGTATCTCCTTCACCGTACCCTTCATCAGCATACTAACCTCACCTTGAAACCATCGAAGCTGCGGTAACTGAAGCCTACAAACTATCGCAACCCATAGGTATCCATCAAGTTGCGACTCGACACAGCGGCTGAGGGGCACCGACAGCTCGTACTCGGGCGCGGGCGGGTCACCTACAGCCTGCGAGGTGGCCTGAAACAGCAGCTCTCAGCGGGTCATGGCAGAGGTGTTGCAGCAGAGGGCGGCTTCGACGGAGACCGATGGCCCAATAGCTTGGCAGCGGCTTGCAGCGGCGGTGCCGAGGTCAAGGACTCAGAGACAGCGGCAAAAACCAGCGACCCCAAAGCAAAACCGAATAGAGGCGGCTCATAGGCAGAAGGAGTGCAAATAATGGTGGGTTGAGGCGCCGGCATAGCGGCGGCCAATTTGAAGTAGTGACAGGGGCCATCCAAGAGGAGGCGGCTCATCAGCGGTTTGCTCCCTACGGGCAACTCGGTCAGGGCAGCTCGCAATGCTCGGAGGCCGGTGGTTTGGGAGGCTCGGTGGCCGGCGGCTCAAAGTAGCAGCGGCGGCCCCCACGGGTCGACGATGGTAGCAGGCCACTTGGTGCGGGGTCAACGGAGGCAGAAGGTGACCCGACGCAGCGGCGGATCAAAAGTGCCGCTATGGCGACGGCAAGGCCTAGGCCGGCCGTAATGGCTCGAAGATACGAGACCGCGGCAGAGGCGGGGAATGCAGCGGCGACACCCGTGGCGGTAGCGACCGGGTCTGAAGGACGGGGGCCGCTGGCCAGCGACTTGAAACAGGGCCGTTTTGCGGCAAAGATGCAACGGCTCAAGGAGGAGCCAAGGAGAGGATAGAGAATCGACGCGGGCGACTTGGCTGGCGAGCGGTTCAATTTTGAAGACGGCCGACAGAGACGGCGACGTTCCATGATTCAACAGTGGCTCGGATGGCTATAGCAGAAGCAGAGGCAAGCAGGCCTGCAGGGGTAACTCCAGCAATTCAGAGCAACAGCGGAGCGAGGCGGGTCACAGCATGGCGACTAGAAGATGAACCTCAGCAGTGGAAAAAGATTTCCATGATGACTTAAAAACAGCAGCTCAAAGGCGGCTCTGCTCCATGGAAACGAGTGGTGGACACTCAAGCGTGATAGCAGCACGTCCGAAGTACTGTTTGAACTAGTACTTTGATTGAGTCTTCTCATCGGGAAGTGGAGTAGCTATAATTGACAATGTAGTAGCAGCGTCACGACTGATCAATTGTCCTTCAGAGTTGTAGCAAATATGGATACAGAAATCAGCTGATGAGTCCAATTGGTGAAACAGTCTGCAGCTGTTCGTACAACTAACACTCAGATACATAGAGCAATCTCCAAACTTGATCTCGGCGGCTTCCATCTTTTGTTGATCTCGAAGTAGAAAATGCCATAAATAATTCTTCTCGAACTCTGCGTATCCAAACGTCGGCGAACAGATCGCGTGTCAGAGCAGCAGCGTAGCATGTAACATGGTTGATATGAATTTTTCCATGCCGGTCTTTTTGCCGAACTGGAAATTGGCAAACTTCTCCACCACCACCGTGCGCGAGCCCCATGGTGGGCGCCAACTGTCGTGGAATTGTCACAGTAGATGTCCTAGTGTGAGGACTTAGTCGTGAGGCCAACGCATCTATGTGGTAGCTTGAGAGGGGTTGATCGAGACAAGAGACGCAACACACAAGACAAGGATTTAGACAGCTTCATGCCCCGGGAAACATCATCCAGTAAAATCCCTACTTGCTGTTTGTGGCTAAGTATCATTATGCTCATGAGGGAGACGCTACATAACCGGCTCTCCTCTAGTTGTGTATAGCCTTAACGATTATTTTCTTGCTTGTCCCTCTTGGGGTGCCCTGCCCCTCCTTATATAAGTTGAAGGGGGGGCGTAACATGTGGAGTCCTATTAGGACTAGGACTAGTCTATTACAAGTGGAGTCCTAGTCTTGCTTCCTTTGTAAGGGAATATTCCTTACGCTTTCCTCTTAAGCCGGCCCATCATAACATAAGCTGGCCTTCTCGGCCTTGGGCCTAGTCTTCTATCCGACCCGTCGTCGGAACCATTATTGTGTCGCCAGGCTTGTGAGTCATTAGACCAATGAGCCGCCATACTCGTGAGTCGCCAATCCTCTGGTGGGTTACCAATGAAACGCCAAGTCCGGCCGGGTCATACTTCCGGCCGGGTCATACTGTGGGGTATATCCCCGGTAGTGGGGCCAACGCACGATGGTTTCAAGTTCTTAAATGGCAGTTCCGAAGGGATCAAGGGATACGCTATGGGCCGGATGACTAAGAGTCGTCACGGCAAGCTCTACATCGACGATGTAGGCTGGGGCCCCGAGGCCGGCTCAATTGAGTATGGGTACCGGGTCCCCTTCGGCGGAATCCACGTCTTCATCGGCAAGATCGGCGAGCCGGGCCCCGAGCCGGACATCTGCTCCGACATCATCGAGATGGCTTAGCGTGCAAGACCCGCCCGAGCTCAGCCCGCCATGAAATGTGCCTTTGTGGGATTCATCCATGGAGAGGAATTTGATGAAGGATCTATGTCTGGCGGTGAGACGGCCATCTATTCTGATGGTGAGTCGTCCACATGTGAGACTAGTTCATTGTATCAATTGCAAGACGGCAGGCTCGGGGGCTGTTCCAATGGCGACAGTATTCCGAACCCCTATGAGCCGCTGAACAGGGTCGCAATCTTCATGGCCGGTACATAGCCCAGGCAGAATTCTTCAACTGCAGCAGCAATGATCTCCGGGTCAGCGGCGGCGGCAGCTGGGGCAGGAGGCCCTGTACGCCCGCCGGCTCAAGTTTTTGATCTATTTGCTGGATAAGCTGACAACCTTGTTAACAGTAGAGGTAAACCCGGCGAACCAAGCTTAGCATAATGCAGAGATTGCAAAGCTACGTGATGAGGTCGCGCTAGCCAAGGAAGACCTGGCGGCAGAAGACGTCAGGATAGCCACAGAGTAGGCTGCCCTAGATGCTCAGGCCCAGCGGATTCAGTCAGAGGCTTTCCGGCTTACGATGGATCAAAACGCTTCAAATGAAATCATGAGGCGGAGGCACAAGTCTCGTCTACCTCCGGTTTACAAGGAGAAAAACCTCTTCTGCACACCTGGAGCGGGGACCAGTAACCTGCCGGAGACAAACTAGGTTGCAGCACCTGGGGCTGGAACGCCGGTTCAACCACGCGTGACGGAGCCACCTCGTTTGAATAATACTCCGCCTCAGCATGTGACAACACCACCAGGTCATTATTCCAACCCTTTGGATAATATGATCGCTGCAGCAACACGTTTGGCGGCTCTCCCAGTGGAAGGCAATTCTCCAACGGCGGTTGAAACATGGAGAGTTAGGGAGATTCTTCAAACAGCATTGGTGCGGCAGGAAGCATATTCTTACAGTCGAGACAGGATTCATTCGACCCCTCGCCCAAGCCAAAGTTATAGCACACGCATGGACTCACCAGCCATTTCAAGCAATGACCAGCACCGTAACTAGTTGCGTGGGCATGACCCGCCATGTGATGCGGCACAGGGTTTGGCTGATCAGGACAGGGCACGTCACGAAGCTGAGCAGGTAGCACAGCAGCCGGTTCATCAACACCCTCCAGTTTATCCAACGGCTTCACTGGAGGTAGGCATGACCTCTAGAACTACAGGTGTACCCTGTTTGGTGCCGGCTCTGTGTAATGAGCGTTTGCCCAAGGATTTCAAAGGACCTCGTAAGGTGCCTAACTACATGTCCAACTTACCCCCCGAGGCGTGGATTGAGAGTTATGAGATGGCCATGGAACTGTTGGAGGTCAGCGATGCTGCGTGTGCTAAATATTTCACCACGATGCTGGATGGGATGGCCCGTACTTGGTTAAAAGGGTTGCCTGTCAATTCCATCGGGTCATGGGGGAGCTAAAGGCCTAGTTTATCCAGAACTTTAAAGATACATGCAAACAACCCATGTTGATTGTGGATTTATCTGCTTGCACTCAAGAGGAGGGTGAATCAACAACCCATTGGGTGCGCCGGGTCAAGGCTAGCATACACTCATTTGATAACATCAATGTCGGTTCTGCAGTTCTAATGTTAGAGAAAAATTGCCATTTTTGCCTCTTAAGCAGAAGCTGGGGCGGCTCAAGCGCGATTGCAATGATATGGGGCAGTTGATGGCGGCTTTAATCAAATATGCCGACTCTAATGGTACCAAGGACCCCGAGTCTGATGATGAAAAGCCGGGAAAGGGTAAGAAGAGTGGCAAAACCAAGGGTCCGCAGCACAACCCAGTGAGTAGGGGGTAATGGCAAGCGCAAGGCTGATGGTAACTCAGATTTTGTAGCTAATACCAATGTGCAGAACAATGGTCAGCGTCGTAAGGGGAGGCCGCCTCCTCGGAGAGGTGGATCAGGTCCCAATCTTGGCAGTTGTTGAATGAGCCCTGCCCAAATCATGGTACGAAGGAGAGGCCAGCCACTCACCTTTGGAAAGTTTGTTCAATCATGAGGGATTTCAAAATTTCTAATTTATTCCAAAAAAAACCATGGGTCGGGCGGCGGTTCAGGTTCTAGCGGTAGCGGTTCTCATGGCCCGGTTATGGAGGTGGCGGTTCTAATTCGGGCTTCCAGGGTCACCAACACCATCAAGGTAATCAGGGTGGTTACAATCAAGGTAATCAGGGTGGTTACAATCAACAATCCATTCAAGGGGGTCAGCAGCAGTCTGGATATCAAAGTCATCCGAAGCAGTTGAATAGCGGGCAGTACCACGTCTTCACACATGTCTGTGCAAGCAGGACCAAAAGATCCACAAGAGGGCTGTGGACGCTGTTGAGCCGGCAGTTCGACATTATTTGCGATGGTCCGAGCAACCCATTATGTGGAGTCGAGAGGATCACCCGCCCCGGATTGATAATCCGGGTCACTTGGCTTTGGTGGTGGCGCCTCAAGTTGGTGGATACAAATTCACTAAGGTACTCATGGATGGAGGTAGCAGCATTAATATCCTTTATTATGATACTTTCCGTCGCATGGGGTTAACCGATAAAAATCTTAAGATGCGCAATATTGTTTTCCATGGAGTGGTACCTGGTAAGTCGGCGTACTCGGTAGGTAAGATTGAGCTAGAAGTGGCCTTTGGAGATGAGCACGATTCCAGGGCCGAAAAGTTAACCTTCAAAGAAGTTAAGATCAGAAGCCCGTACCACGCTCTGTTTGGACGACCGGCTTACGCCAAGTTCATGGCACGGCCTTGTTATGTATATTTACAGCTCAAGATGTCGGGTTACAAGGGGACCATCATAGTGCATGGAAGTCGGAAGATAGCTCTGGAGTGTGAAGAAGGTGATGCTGCTTATGCTGAGTCTGTTTGTGCAACAGAAGAGTTGAAGTTTTACAAGGACAATGTTGATCCGACGGATATGACGTCTTTGAAAGAGCCAACTACAGAGCATGATCCAGTACTGAAGTTTAAGTCAGCCGATGACACTAAGCTAGTTGACTTTGTTCCTGGCGATTCATCCAAGTAGTTTAGTATCAGTGCTAACCTGGATCCCAAATAGGAAAGCACGCTCTTCGAGTTCATCCGTGAGAACTAGGACATCTTTTCATGGAAACCTTTTGACATGCCGGGTGTACCAAGGGAACTCGCTGAGCACACTCTTAATATTGATCCAAAATTTCAGCCGGTCAAGCAATTCCTTCGTCGCTTCAATGAGGAGAGGCGTAAGGCCATTGGTGAAGAAGTGTCCCGGCTCTTCGTGGCTGGGTTCATTGTTGAAGTCTTTCATCCTGAGTGGTTGGCTAATTCGGTGCTGGTGCTTAAAAGAATGGCACTTGGCATATGTGTGTGATTTACACAGACTTAAACAAGGCTTCTCTGGCTGACCCTTTTGCTCTCCCTCGTATTGATCAAATCATTGATGCTATGGCGGGTTGTGCATGTTTGAGTTTTTTGGATGCATACTCTGGTTATCATCAGATCAAGACGGCAGTTAAGGACTAGGAGAAGACAGCCTTTATCACTCCCTTTGGAGCCTTCTGCTATGTGTCTATGCCTTTTGGGTTCAAGAGCGCCCAAGCGACTTACCAGTGATGTGTGCAGAATTACCTTCACAGTCAGATTGGGCGCAATGTCCATGCTTATGTGGATGATATTGTGGTGAAATCCAGAGAGAAGGAAACCTTGATAGATGATTTGAAGGAGACCTTTAACAATCTCCGGGTCTACACACTACTAGGGAAAAGCCTAGCAGCAGCGCGGGTTTTAGGCCTATCAGTAGGGCGGGAATGAGCGCTACTGATAAGGCACTACAGCTAAAGCTTAGCAATAGCGCGCCTAGATCCACGCTACTGCTAAATTGACTTAGTAGTAGCGCTTGTTCAGAACAGCGCTACTGGTAATTAGTAGTAGCGCTTCTCCTTTCCCGCGCTACTACTATTATTTAGTATTTTATTTCTTTTTATTTCATGTTGTATTCATACACCTTTACACAAGTTTTCATACAACAGGAATTTAGAGATTGTTTTTACATCATAATGAGTTAATGAGTTATTACATCACGGGGTGAAAGAACCGTGGACTAGTTTCAAGTGGATGTCCATCCACTTGAAACTAATCCGCGGTTCTTTCACCCAATGATATAATAATATCATCATCATCATCATATCATTAACAACTTATCATTATAATACATCATTGTCATATAACACCTCCTCAAGATCATCGTTTTCATCAATGACATCACATAGCAAATTGGTCACTAGTCGTAATCACAAGTACTCCTCATTATCAACTCTAACACATTACCACATAATAAACATATTGTACCTCATAGGACCTACTACATTCGATTAAGACCTACTACATTTTCTAAGGTAAAATAGCAAAAAACAAGATAGCCCCTGACTCTCCATTATGGAGAATGGAGATTAGCCTGTCTCCAATTCTTGCCTTTCGCTGAATGTTACTTCCAAGAACCTCCTTGTGAATGTCCGTACATTTCTTCCATTCTTTGATGAACATGTGTTCACCGGTTTTAGAAATCCAATATGCACAGGTGAGCTCCCTAGATTTACCTGGTAGTATGTTCAGAACTAAGAGGCGACCATTCAGAGACATCAGATGAGGCATACAATCCATCGGGAGTTTCTGTTGAAAACATAATAATAACTTCATAGTTAGCAGTGATGTACTAGTTTTAGAAGTATGTAAAAGATGCACGGATGTTGTAATAGTAAAAAATCTTACCAGTGTATCTCCAGAGAAGTTACCGTGGTTCAACACATGCACTAGTGGCACGTATTCACCATAATTTGGAGGAGTTCGATAATATTTATTGTAATTCTCAAGAAGAGTACAAAATGCGATCAGATGATTTTTCTCCTTATACGTTAATTCGGTGCCATCGGTGTAGTGGGTTTTATCTACCATCTACCGCACAGTCTTTGAAGAATCAAAATAAGCTGTCAATGGAAATAAGCTATCAACTATTTTGAAATAAACAATATAAATTAGTTAATAACTATGTTTGATTAACTCACATAGCGGTACAATCGGAAGCGTATCAACAAGGACCCAAATGTCCATATTGTCTTGCTCGATGTCAGGATCACCAAGATCCATGGTGACAATCATACCCTCATAAAAACCATAAATTTTGCAAAGTGCTTCCCAATTTTAGCAACCAAAATGGGTTACGCTCTGAGCATTGCACAGATTTACTTCAAAATCCATATCATGATGGGTCCTTACGTGTATTTTCTTTGTTTCGAAATTTTCATGGTCTTCAAAGCCCATCCTCTCCAAGACATAGCGTCTTGCATGGCATGGGACAAGCTAGTCGAATTGTAAAATATGAAAATTAGACGTTGAAATAGTTGAATTCACGCTTAATTACGAAAAAAACACTTGTCGTTGTTGCGTACCGTTTCACAATCGAAGGTCTCCTCGAGCTTAATGCTGAAGCGCCAATCTTCGTCCAGCTCAACGAACCTGTCGCACATACCTCGATCGGCGTGGCACCAGTTACACTCCCCCGGGAGACTGTCGTCGCCCCAGTACGACATTTCCTACGTTCATAATTCAAAGATTAAACATGTACATATTCTAGCACAAGTCATGCCAGAATTCACGAAAAAATCCGGCATGACCTTTGCTAAAAAAGGACATATCGAGCGCCTAAAATTTGCCGAAACGGAAATTAATCAACACTCCGGCAAAACATAGGCCACTCGGAGATGTAAACTGAACATGAACGGCCACTTGGGCAACCACATATCCTATTTGAGCAACAACACAAGATATACAAGGATATTTGGCTGGTCTCACCTCGATGTCGGAGGGGGTCGGTGACTGGGACGACGGCAGGGATGTCGGAGGGGGTCGGTGACGGGGACGACGGTGGTCACCTGAAACCGTATAAGCTATCACTAATACATCCCCAATAATAGCTTAAACTAAAAAATAACAACAAATATGACATGTTCAACTAGTTTTATTAATTCAACTAGTTCTTACTAAATATAAACTTACTATAAATAGAAAAAAAACTAGTTTTTTTCTAAAAATAAAGTAGTTCAACTAGTTATATTAATTATCTTACTAAAAATACATTAGTTCTATTAATTTAACTAGTTCAACTAGTTTATTAATTTACTTACTAAACTAGTTCAACTACAACTACTATTAATCATACTGCCCTAGTTAACTAGTACCATCACTACTAGTAATTGACATCTACTACTACTAAAAATCTAGTACTAACTAAGCAACATCTAGTACTAGCTATGAACCCTAAATTAACTTCTACTACTACTAAATCTAGTACTAACTAGTGGCAGGGGGTGGGGGGCGACGGAGAGGTAGCTAGGGGCGGCGAGGTCGAGGGCGGTGGGAGGAGGGCTGCCGGTGGAGGAGGGAGGAGGGGCGGCCGCAGGCGGAGGGAGGAGGGTAGCGGCGGAGGAGGGAGGGGCGGCCGCAGGCGGAGGGAGGATGTGCGAGGAGGAGGGAGGAGGGACGAAAGGAGGGGAGTACCTCGGCGGCGGACGGACAAAGGCGGTGGCGGCGGCGACGCACGACGACGGTTATCGGCACGCGGCGAGAGTGAGAGTGTGAGTGAGGGCCGGTCGTGCACGTGGGGATAAGGTAGGGATAGTTGTAGCTTGTTTGCCAAAACGTGCTACAGCTAATCTGAATAGCAGTAGCTCTTTGCATATAAACCGCTACTACTAAGTGTAACTATACAAAAAATACGTCAATGCAAAAATACATTGGCCATGAATGATCTTTTTGTGTATAATCTGAATTGTCAATATGAGTCCTCTCCGGTAGGAACCGGAGAGGACTCATATTGCAGCCACAAATTTTACACATAAAGTTCAGTGAAGACCAACTGGTTGTGGTAGTTCCAGAAATAACATATTTAAGGTGGTAAACAGCCTGTTCACGGAGCAAGGTGGGACTAAACTTGTCGGTTGATCTTAGCAGTAGTGATTTTCTTCAAAGCGCGCTGCTGCTAACTTCTATAGCAGTAGTTAGCAGTAGCGCGGTTCAGTATAAGGCGCTACTGCTATAACTAGCGGGGGGCGAGGTCATGGCAATTATAGCAGTATCGCGGTTTGTGGTGGACGCGCTACTGCTATTTTCCTTTCAGCAGCGCATTTTGATATCACGTGTTGCTGCTAAATAGCAGTAGCGTGGTATTTTGAGAAGCGCTGCTGGTAAGATTCTGTGTATAGGCTTTTCCCTAGTAGTGACAAGATGATGCTTAACTCGGCCAAGTGCGTTTTTGGTGTGCCAGCGGGCAAGCTTTTGGGTTTTCTGATTTCTAACAGAGGCATTGAGGCTAACCTGGAGAAGATTAAGGCCATTACCTCCCTGGCAAAGCCGGCGTGTATCAATGATGTCCAGCGTCTGGCGGAACGCATTGCTGCCTTAGGCCGGTTCATAAGCTGGTTGGGTGAGAAGGCCATACCACTGTACCAGATGATGAACAAAACAGATAACTTCATCTAGAGTGATGCTGCTAACAATGCATTCGAAGCTTTGAAGAAAGAGCTTGCTGAGCCGCCAGTCCTTGCTGCTCCCATTGATAAGGAGCCGTTGTTATTATATGTGGCTGCTAACGCCCGGGCTGTCAGTGTAGCTATTGTGGTGGAATGGAAGGAAGCAGGCAAGGAATATCCGGTTCAACGGTCGGTTTACTATCTCAGTGAAGTGCTTATTGAGTCCAAGCAGAGATATCCACACTGGCAGAAGCTCGTTTATGGGGTGTTCATGTCCAGCCAGAAGCTTAAGCAATATTTTCTGGGCCATCCCATCACTATGGTTAGTTCGGCTCCCTTAGGGGATATTATTCAAAACAGAGAAGCCACAGGGCGGGTAGCCAAGTGGGCCATTGAGCTTGGGCCTCATGGTTTGAAATATATGCCTCGCACAGCCATCAAGTCTCAAGCACTTGTGGATTTCATCAATGACTGGATAGAGCTGCAGATGCCTGAAGAGAAGCCAGATAACATATATTGGACTATTCACTTTGATGGGTCCAGGCAATTGGAGGGCTCGGGGGCTGGAGTTGTTTTAGCTTCCCCTTGAGGTGACAAGTTTTGTTATGTTTTAAGGCTGATGTTTCCATGTACTAACAATGTGGCTGAGTATGAAGCCTTGCTCCATGGTCTTCGGATGGCTAAGGAAATGAACTTAAGCCGGGTGAGATGTTTTGGTGACTCAGACTTGGTGGCTCAGCAAGTTTCAGGCACATGGGATTCTAAGGATCCAATTATGGCGGCTTATCACCGTGAAGTTGACGCTATTGCTGGGCACTTCAAGGGTTATCAAGTGGAACACATTGATCACAGGAAAAATGAGCCAGCTGATGCCTTAAGCCGGTTGGGCTCTCAGCGTAAGCCGGTGCCACCTAACACTTTCTTGGATATTCTACATAACCCTTCTATCAAATTGCCTACAGAGGAAGATCTGGCTATTCCTGACCCAGAGGCACAATTGGTGGCGGCTCTTCATGCTATACCTCATTGGACAGTTCCATATTTGGCTTATATGACCCAAGGCGAGTTACCTGAGGATGAAACTTTGGCCAGGAAGATAACTCTGCGGTCTAAGTCAATGACAATTGCCAATGGCGAGTTACACCATCATAGTGTCATTGGGCGTTTTTGCGTTGCGTCTCTCCTGAGGAGGGCTGTGAGATTCTTCGTGAGATTCATGAAGGAGATTGTGGTCATCATGCCGGCTCTAAATCTCTTGTGGCTAAAGCCTTTCGTCATGGATTTTATTGGCTCACGGCTCATGCTGATGCGGAGAATTTGGTCAGTAAATGTGATGGTTGTCAGGAATTTGCACGGCGAGCTCACGTGTCGTCTCAAGAATTGAGGATGGTTCCAATTACTTGGCCATTTGCAGTCTGGGGGCTTGATATTGTTGGGCCTTTTAAGAGGTCCAAGGATAAAAAGACCCACCTTTTGGTGGTGGTTGAAAAAATCACAAAGTGGGTCGAAGCAGAGCTAGTCAGTAAGTGTGACGCGGCAACGGCGGTTCAATTCATCAAAAAGGTGATTTTTCACTTTGGCTTTCCCCACGGCATCATAACTGATAATGGCACTAATTTGTCCAAGGGTGCTATGAAAGATTTTTGTCAACATGAGCATATTCGACATGATGTATCATAAGTGGCTCATCCCCAATCCAATGGTCAAGCCGAAAGGGCCAATCAAGAAATTTTGAGAGGCATCAAGCCCCGGCTTATGGTTCTTTTGAAGAGAACGTCGGGTTGTTGGGTGGAGGAGTTACCTTCAGTGCTACGGAGTATCAATACTACCCCCACCAGATCTACGGGTTACACGCCTTTCTTCATGGTTTACGGAGCAGAGGCGGTTCTCCCTAGTGACATCCGTCACGACTCGCCCAGCGTGGCGGCTTATGTTGAGGCTGATAATGAAAGAGCACGTCAAGATGCACTTGACCTGTTAGATGAAACGCGTGACGGCGGCTCATTCGGCGATTTACCAACAAGATCTACGCTGCTATCACAGCCGCCAGGTTAAGACCAGAACCTTTCAAGAAGGTGACTTGGTACTTCGGCTCATCCAGGATCAAACTGACATGCACCAGCTATCCCCACCTTGGGAAGGACCCTTTGTGGTCAGCAAGAATTTAAACAATGGGTCATACTATCTCATCAATGTTCGAGACCACAAGGACTCACGTCAGTCGGAGGAGGAGACCCGCCGGCCGTGGAATATTGCTCATCTTCGGCCGTACTACACTTGAGCCACCGGCTCTTATGATGTACATACTTTGACAATGTATATATTATGATGTTTATAATAAAGATGGCATCCTGATAAAGCAGGGCCTCTATCATTTCATCTCCACGAGTAATGAGTCTTTTTCATCGTAATTTCATGGTCATTTGGGGGCTTCCTGTTCAAACATAGGTGTTTTCACCAAAGCGAACATAGCTGTCGGTACCCTCTTGATCGGCGCAATGCCAAAATTTATGGTCACTTGGGGGCTTCCTATTCAAACATAGGTGTTTTCACCAAAGAGAGCATAGCTGTCGATACCCTCTTGATCGGCGCAATTCCAAAATTTATGGTCACTTGGGGGCTCCCTGTTCAAAAATAGGTGTATTCACCAAAGAGAACATAGTTGTCGGTACCCTCTTGATCAGCGCAATGCCAAAACTTATGGTCATTTGGGGGCTTCCCGTTCAAACGTAGGTGAATACACCAAAGAGAACATAGTTGTCGGTACCCTCTTGATCGGCTCAAAGCCACAAACCACTTGGGGGCTTCCTGGTCGTACTCAAATCATAGCTATTAACCCTTTTGGTCCGGCTTCCTGCTCGTATTCGAAGCATAGCCTCATTTTTTCTCTCTTTTTTGGCTTGATTTTTTCAAACAGTTTTTCGGTTCTTCTTGACACTATCTTGCCTTATGGTTTAAAGTGATTCAGGCCATCTAGCCTTAATTCTAACAGCTCATATTTGAAGCATACATGTGGTCTCTGTTAACCCGGCCTAGTGTGAGGCGACAAGTCGCCCATACATGATGATATCAAGTACTTGGAAGTATTGCCTTCTAAGTTTTCGGTTATCACCATTACTGGACAGGTAAACCGGCAGTACAATTCAATATCATAGGTATGATATTTTTTCGGTTATGGTTATATTTAATTATGTCTAAACCAGCCCCATCTATAAACTGTCAGTAGTTATATATGGGATATTATGACCCGCCTTGCGGTAAACTGCAAAGGGCTCTTCTGATCTATTTATGTGCAGGATACTTCTAAGTTTCATCTGCACAAATCAATGTCATGATAAAAGGATAATTGTCAAGTGGGGGCTCAAACAGCGTTAAGCACAACATAAACGTGCACGATGGCACGACAGAACAAAGTTTTTGCTAGCCTGTTACATGACTCAAGGATCCCAAATGATTAAGTGTTCATTAGCAGATCAAGTATATGAACCGCCCAGCGGCTCAATCTTCTTGACTCTGATGGCCTGAAGCTTCTGGATCATCCTTCTCCACTTCTTCATCTGGCTCTGCTTCCTAGAAGGTTGGTGATGACCAGTCAATGCCACTCAAGGCTTGGAATTCAGCTTCATCATCAATAAGCTCGGACAGGTCAACTTCAGGAGCAAAAGTGTGCTTATGAATTGGAGGAATTAGATCCATCACTTTATAAGCTGACATCGACAGCTTCTGATTTTCCATGTCATAAGCCGGTTGATATCTTCAAAGATCTGATTCATTGGCAATCAGGCTAGCAAGGGGACGTATTTCCTTCACGCTGGCGGCGAAGTCCTTCTTATCAAAAGGAGTGCCATCCTCTTTCAAGTTTGGATACCCGGTTGATATATCGGCCGGGTCTAGTTCTGGTAGCCATGCTTTGGCCCGGCTCAAGGTCGTCACAGCGCCGGCACTTGCAGATGACCGCTTCATCTCATTAAAGCTCTCAGGCAGAACAGACAGCTTCCTCAAGACCTTAACTAAGAGAGTCGGTGCTTGATTAGCCGGAGAAATTGTGGCCAGTGTGCATTGCGTCCCAGTATAGAGTTGCTCAACAAGTGTGTAAACTGCCTTCAACTTCACAAGCATCTCTTGGCTAAGGTTGGTGCTCCTGGGACCTGACTAATAATCATGGATGGGTTAGAGGTAGTTTATATCATCAAGGAAGATATTCAAATTTGATACTCACAAGGCGACTTACCAAAGATAGCAGAAACCATCTGAGACACATGGCGTTTTAAGCCGTTAAGTTCAGTGGTCACCTCCTCAAGAGCCGCCTTCGCCTTCTCAGCCCGCTGTATCAAGGCAGTCTTCTTCGGCCCAGGCGATTTTTTCTACTTCAAAGATAGTTTTTACTTTCTCCGCTTCAGCCATGCTAAACTGGAACTTTGAGTCGGCCTTCCGGGTCTCTGTTTCTTGCTACTCCAGCCAAGCTTTCACATCAGTTAATTGTGAATCAAGTTGAGCAGTGGTGGCATGTACATACACCGGTTCAAAATCATGATTCGGATTTGGATTACAAACATGAAGTAAGCATTTTGCAACCAACAACACTTGGCACTTGGGGGCTAATGCCTGCTGAAAAAATTACTCATGCAATGGCTTATGTGAATAAGTCCCAAGCACTTTGCGAGCAACAGTACTTGGCACTTGGGGGCTAATGCATATTGCTTGTCTTTGTTACTACTTTATGATGACTTGGTTGTCTTGCAAATCGTCACAGCCGGCTCATGAGGGCTACACAAGTAAGTTCTGGTTTACATAAGGATACAAAGGACCAGCTACTTCATGCTGGTTAAACCAGCCCTTGGGGGCTATGGGTTCAGTGCTAAGACGTTACAGATCAGTTTTAACCCAGATGGTGTAAGCCTGAATTTGAAGATTTCTATCAATGGGTATTGTTTACACTCATGGTTAAGCTAAGTCTACAGCATATTAAGTTACATCATAAACAATAGACTTGGGGGCTGACAGGATGTGCATAACTCAATAAAGAAGGAGCTCATACCTCAATTTTTTGGTGCATCTGCTTCACCATGTCAACTTCAAGTTCACGGATGGTGTGTAATTGACTAAGATAGCCAGAATATACCTCACCAATGCTCAATTGGGAGTAGGTGGCAACATCAAATCTCACCTTTCGCCATTCAATGTATTCTTCCTTGGCAGAGTGCATGGCCAAGACAGTAGGCCTTCTCGGCTCTCTAAAGCTGGTGTTGGTAATCACCACATCATCATCATGTGTCTTAGCCATTTTAACTGGGCTTGATGCTTCAGTGTTCAAAGGGTCATCATTTGCTTGATCGATAGAAGGGTCAGGAGTGACTGGTGGAACATCAATAACCG
This sequence comes from Triticum aestivum, assembly GCF_018294505.1. Classification (NCBI taxonomy): domain Eukaryota; kingdom Viridiplantae; phylum Streptophyta; class Magnoliopsida; order Poales; family Poaceae; genus Triticum; species Triticum aestivum. The sequence goes on from NC_057798.1 coordinate 352,440,156, forward strand.
GCTCTCTGGCGGTTGAGGAGCGGAGATCTCAGACGCTGGGATTTGTTGCTCCAGCTCATTGACTTTCGGGTCTTCGGCCGGCTTAGTCACCTTTGCCTTCTTGTTAGACTTGGATTTTCCATTGCATGAGTCATGACAGGTCAATATAAGTATAAAGGAGCATAATGAGCAAATAATAAATAATTGTTATTACCCGGGAGCAGTCTTGAAAGCTGGCAGATGAGACTGAGGTGAATTGCTGGAAGAGGAACGAGATGTCTCCTGATAATTTGAGTTGGAAGAATTAAGTGATTAGAGGATGAGACCCGCCAGAGGATAAAAGAGTTTAAATCAGGGATGACCTCGTTTCAGCACTTCTTTGGAGTGTTCGGTAAGTCGGAAGATAATTCTTTGTCTCTGCTAGTCCAAGTCTGTCGCCGGCTCTCGTGTTGTTGTTGCTTCAAAAGAAAGTGAGGATCCAGATGAGCTAAGGGGTGTCAAAAGCTTACTTTTTTGGTTACTCTTCAAATTTTTTGTCTTGGCAAGGGCTCAGAGTCGGAGGAAATGATAGTTACCTCTTCCTCGATTGCTTGACTGGTCCCCTGTTGTCCTGATGATAATCAATGTCAATAAGATGGTTGAAAAAGGAGGCAAGGGAATCAAGGTCTACCTCCGACTCAGAGCTGTCGTCCAGTTCAAACAGCTCAGAAGTACTGGATTTCTTTCCCTTCTTCTTGGCGGTTCTCTTGGCAGCTTCTGGCCTTTCCTGGCCCTTTTGGCAGCTTCATGGTCATATTCTTTCTTCCAAAAGTCATCATCAGCCTGTGAAAGTCATCAAAGTTGAGTTAAACAAAGTATTTAAGGATGAAGGTAGAGTAAGTAATTTAAAGACTCACTTTTGGTGTCGGGTTAGATGTGCAGAAAGGGCTTAGGCTCACCTTGCTGCAGTATACCGGGTTTTCATGCAGAAGGGACTTCGTCATTTCATTGATGGCGTCGTCAGTCAAACACACGGTGTTGTGGTGCAGTGGATCCTTTTTACTACCCATGTAGGTGTAAATTAAGTCGGTTTAGCGACTTAAGGGGATGATCTGCCATGCAACCCAGCATCGAACCAAGTCAATGCCAGTTAAGCCATTTCCCAGCACAGCCTTGACCTTGGCAATGGTGGGGGCGAGCTTTTTGCGTTCAGCAGCAGTCAGCTTGTCAGCAAGAGGATGCTTTGAGTCAAGACGCAGGGCACGAAAGCCTGGCAGTCGGTTCTCGTCAGCTGGAGAGGTATCCTTGCAATAGAACCATGTCTGATTTCAATCCTTGGGATGACTCGGCAGGCGGGCAATAAGGGAAGATAGCATCTCTCCGTCGCTGAACTGAGATTCCGCCAAGTTCCAGGCTGGGTCCGTTTGAATACTCGTTTTGGCGGTTCAAATAAAAGTATTCCCTGAACAGTTCCACACCGGGCTCCTCTTGAAGGTACACCTCACAGAAAACTTGAAAATTGCATATGCTTGACACGGAATTAGGTCTGATGTCCTGAGGATGAAGATCAAAAAAGTGCAGAACGTCTCGGAAGAATTTAGAGCCGGGCTGTGAGAAGCCCCGATTCATGTGATCAATAAAGACAATGACTTCTTCATCCTTTGGCTGAGGTTTCTCCTCTTTTGGCTTGGGGCGTGGTAATGCATGACGGTCTTCTTTGGCAAATAGCCGGTTTTCACAAAGTCCTGGAGCGTATTCTCAGTGACAATGGAGGGAACCTAGTTACATGAAGTGGCTGTCTTCGGCAGCATGGTGAAAAAAGAAGCCTAAAAGAAAGAACAGTGTAGCCGGTTTAAGTTAAGCCGGAGGAAAAGCACTACAACACATATTCAGAATGGCGGCTTAAAAAGGGGCCTAATGATATATGACTAGCTACAGCCGATCATGTAAGCCGCCATGAAGAGATCGATGTCCATCAAGAGTGAAATCTGCTAAGTGTCAAATCTAGCTACAAACTAGTGGTGTAAGCCGCCATGACCAGATTGGTATGTATCAGGAGTAAAATCTACTAAGTCTTGGACAAACAAGTATTTACATATGGTAGCAGGTGGTTTGGATCTAGCGCTGTGTGAGAAAAGAAAATAAATCAAAACCTAAAGCATTGCAGCAGCAGAGGAACTAGTACGAGGGCGACATTTATATATATGTGAAGCAATCTTTGGGATAACAAAAGGAATGGAAATAGGTTTCGCACGTCCTAATAGCCATACTCGGATCTAAAATAAGGGCTATCTAGAAGAACTATGAAGAACTCGAAGAACTCAGAAACCCTAATGCAGATCTAGAGCGTACGAAGGTGAGCACTTACAGATGCAGATGAGACTGCGGTGGAGCACCAGTGTTCTCTGGTCCCATTCAGGTTGATGCAGCAGCCGAGGGCGAGGAGGACAGTAAGCTTCACGACGGCGGTGAATCTCAATTGGCAGATGAGTCGTAGAGGAGGAAGACGAGAAGAAGAAAGGGGAGAATGACATAAGGGAGGTTCGACCCTATTTATAAGGAGAAGGTTACTAAGTGGGCGCGAAAAACGTGGAGACCAAATAATGGTTATCCAGCTGCTCGGTTGCCTCGATTCTGAGAACGGCTATTAAAGATAAGGATCCATTAAGATATATTGGATATTTTGTAAATTAATGATAGGTGACGTCATGGCGAGTTACCACAAGCCCAAGAGATGATGTCATGGAGGGTTATGAATTCTCACACAAATGAAGAAGGGAAGATTTTTCCTTAGTGTTGACGATCGACATGAACAAGTTCAAATCAACCTGGGGCCTAATGTTGGGGATATAACTATCAGGTATGACCCGCCCAGGAGGGGCCGGGTTATACCTATGACGACTCATGATGTGAAGCCCATGAGGATATTGAAGATGGTGGTTCACAGGCGAGGGCCAAAGGACCAAGGGCGACTTAAGGCCCGTAGGAGTAAACCGCCATATGTGTAAGACTTGTATTGTAAGACATGTATAGTTAGTCACCGAGCCGGACATGTTGTCTATGACCCGGCCAGGACTCCGTAAGCCATTGGGCGTTAACCTGTGTATATAAAGGGACGACCCGGTGGCGGTTTAGGGCAAGAAACAAGAGATTGAAAGCTAGGTCAAGCGTATTCGCTCCCTGGTAATCGATACATAAGCAATACCACCTCAAACTGGATTAGGCCTTTACCTTCACCGCAAGGGGCCGAGCCAGTATAAACTCCTGTGTCCTTTGTCCCGTTTAACCCCTTTAACCTAACCTAGTTGCGATGGCTCCACGACTAAGTCCTTACGCTAGGACATCTGCCGTGATTACCCCATGACACACACCCAAAGGGTATACTAGAGTCATTAATCTAGTTCACATCGCTATGTGATGAACACCCAAAGAGTACTTAGGTGTGATCATATTTTGCTTGTGACAGAGGTTTAGTCAATGGGTCTGCCACATTCAGATTCGTACGTATTTTGCAAATTTCTATGGGTACAATGCTCTGCATGGAACTACTCTAGCTAATTTCTCCCATGTTCAATATGTATCTAGATTGAGACTTAGAGTCATCTAGATCAGAGTTAAAGCTTGCACCGACATAACTCTTTACGACAAACTCTTTATCACCTCCATAACCGAGAAACATTTCCTTAGTCCTTTTATGTAACTAAGGATAATTTTGACCGATGTCCAGTGATCTACTCATGGATCACTATTGTACCCCCTTGCCAAATTCATGGCAAGGCACATAACAGGTCTGGTACACAGCATGTCATACTTTATAGAACCTATGGCTGAGGCATAGGGAATGACTTTCATTCTCTCTCTATCTTTTGCCGTGGTCGGGCTTTCAGTCTTACTCAACTTCACACTTTACAATACAGGCTAGAACTCCTTCTTTGACTGATCCATTTTGAACTCCTTCAAAATCTTGTCAAGGTGTGTGCTTTGTGAAAGTCCTATTAAACGTCTCGATCTATATCTATAGATCTTAATGCCTAATATATAAGTAGCTTCACCAAGGTCTTTCATTGAAAAACTTTTATTCAAGTATTCTTTTATGCTATCCAGAAATTTTACATCATTGCCAATCAACAATATGTCATCCACATATAATATTAGAAATGCTATAGAGCTCCCACTCACTTTCTTGTAAATACAGGCTTCTCCAAAAATCTGTGTAAAACCATATGCTTTGATCACCTCATCAAAGCGTATATTCCAACTCCGAAATGCTTGCACCAGTCCATAAATGGATCGCTGGAGCTTGCAAACTTTGTTAGCACCTTTAGGATTGACAAAACCTTCTGGTTGCATCATATACAACTCTTCTTAGAGATATCCATTTAAGGAATGCAATTTTGACATCCATTTACCAGATTTCATAAAATGTGCAATTGCTAACATGATTCGGACAGACTTAAGCATCACTACAGTTGAGAAAGTCTCATCATAGTCAACCCCTTGAACTTGCTGAAAAACCTTTTGCGACAAGTCGAGCTTTGTAGATAGTAACATTACCATCAGCGTCAGTCTTTTTCTTGAAGATCCATTTATTCTCTATGGATTTCCGATCATCGAGCAAATCCACCGAAGTACACACTTTGTTCTCATATATGGATCCTATCTCAGATTTCATGGCCTCAAGCCATCTGTCGGAATCTGGGCTCATCATAGCTTCTTAATAGTTTGTAGGTTTGCCATGGTCTAGTAACATGACCTCCAAGACAGGATTACCGTACCACTCTGGTGCGGATCATGCTCTGGTTGATCTACGAGGTTCAGTAGTAACTTGATCTGAAGTTTCATGATCATTATCATTAGCTTCCTCTCTAGCTGGTGTAGGCATCACGGAACCGGATTTCTCGAATGAGCTACTTTCCAATTTGAGAGAAGGTACAATTACCTCATCAAGCTCTACTTTCCTCCCACTCACTTCTTTCGAGAGAAACTCCTTCTCTAGAAAGGTTCCATTCTTGGCAACAAAGATCTTGCCTTCGGATCTATGGTAGAAGGTGTACCCAATTGTTTCCTTAGGGTATCCTATGAAGACACACTTCTCAAATTTGGTTTTGAGCTTATCAGGATGAAGCCTTTTGACATAAGCATCGTATCCCCAAACTTTAAGAAACGACAGCTTAGGTTTATTGAGACCCCATAGTTCATACGGTGTCATCTCAACGGATTTTGACGGTGCCCTGTTTAACATGAATGCAGTTGTCTCTAATGCATAAACCCAAAATGATAGTGGTAAAATGGTAAGAGACATCATAGATCACACCATATCTAATAAAGTACGGTTACGACGTTCAGACACACCATTACGTTGTGGTGTTCCAGGTGGCATGAGTTGTGAAACTATTCCACATTGTTTTAAATGAAGGCCAAACTCGTAACTCAAATATTCACCTCCGTAATGAGATCGTAGAAACTTTATTTTCTTGTTATCATGATTCTCCACTTCACTCTGAAATTCTTTGAATTTTTCAAATGTTTCAGACTTGTGCTTCATTAAGTAGATATACCCATATCTACTCAAATCATCTGTGAAGGTCAGAAAATAATGATACCCATCGTGAGCCTCAACACTCATCAGACCGCATACATCAGTATGTATTATTTCCAATAATTCATTGGCTCGCTTCATTGTTCCGGAGAACGGAGTTTTAGTCATCTTGCCCATGAGGCATGGTTCGCAAGTATCAAATGATTCATAATCAAGTGATTCCAAAAGCCCATCTGCATGGAGTTTCTTCATGCCCTTTACACCAATATGACCTAAACGACAGTGCCACAAGTATGTTGCACTATTATTATCAACTTTGCATCTTTTGGCATCAATATTATGAATATGTGTATCACTACGATCGAGATTCAATGAACCATCAACATTGGGTGTATGACCATAGAAGGATTTATTCATGTAAACAGAACAACAATTATTTTCTGTCTTAAATGAATAACCATATTGCAATAAACATGATCATATCTTGTTCATGCTCAACGCAAACACCAAATAACATTTATTTAGGTTCAACACTAATCCCGAAAGTATAGGGAGTGTGCGATGATGATCATATCAATCTTGGAACCACTTCCAATACACATCATCACTTCACCCTCAACTAGTCTCCATTTATTCTGCAACTCCTATTTCGAGTTACTAATCTTAGCAACCGAACAGGTATCAAATACCCAGGGGCTACTACGAGCACTAGCAAGGTACACATCAATAACATGTATATCAAATATACCTTTGTTCACTTTGCCATCCTTCTTATCCGCCAAATATTTGGGGTAGTTCCGCTTCCAGTGACCATTTCCTTTGCAGTAGAAGCACTCAGTTTCAGGATTAGGTCTAGCTTTGGGCTTCTTCCCAGGAGTGACAACTTGCTTGCCATTCTTCTTGAAGTTCCCTTTCTTTCCCTTGCCCTTTTTCTTGAAACTAGTGGTCTTGTTAACCATCAACACTTGATGATCTTTCTTGATTTCTACCTTTGCCGATTTCAGCATTGCGAAAAGCTCGGGAATCGTTTTCGTCATCCCTCGCATATAATAGTTCATCACAAAGTTCTAGTAGCTTGGTGATAGTGACTAGAGAACTTTTTCAATCACTATCTTATCTAGAAGATTAACTCCCACTTGATTCAAGCAATTGCAGTGCCCAAACATTCTGAGCACATGCTCACTACCTGAGCTTTTCTCCTCCATCTTGTAGGCACAGTACTTGCAAGAGATCTCATAGCTCTCGACACGGGCATGAATCTGAAATACCAATTTCAGCTCTTGGAACATCTCATATGCTCGGTGGCGTTCAAAACATCTTTGAAGCCCTGATTCTAAGACGTAAAGCATGGCGCACTAAACTATCAAGTAGTCATCATATCGAGCTTGCCAAATGTTCATAACGTCTGCATTTGCTCTTGCAATAGGTCTATCACCTAGCGGTGCATCAAGGACATAATTCTTCTATGCAGCAATGAGGATAATCCTCATATCACGTACCCAATCCGCATCATTGCTACTATCATCTTTCAACTTAGTTTTCTCTAGGAACATATCAAAAAACATAAGGGGGCTATAACGTGAGCTATTGATCTATAACATAATTTGCAAATACTATCAGGACTAAGTTCATGCTAAATTAAAGTTCAATTAATCATATTACTTAAGAACTCCCACTTAGATAGACATCCCTCAAGTCATCTAAATGTACGTGATCCAAATCAACTAAACCGTGTCTGACCATCACGTGAGATGGAGTAGTCATCAATGTGAACATCTCTATGTTGATCATATCTACTATATGATTCACGTTCAACCTTTCGGTCCAGTGTTCCGAGGCCATGTCTGTACATGCTAGGCTCCTAAAGTTTAACCCGAGTATTTCGCATGTGCAAAACTGTCTTGCACCCGTTGTATGTGAACGTAGAGCCTATCGCACCCAATCATCACGTGGTGTCTCAGCACGAAGAACTTTCACAGCAGTGCATACTCGGGGAGAACATTTAAAACTTTTAGTTAAGGCTATCTTATAATTCTACCGCCGTACTAAGCAAAATAAGATGCATAAAGATAAACATCACATGCAATCAAAATATGTGACATGATATGGCCATCATAATCTTGTGCTTTTGATCACCATCTCCAAAGCAATGTCATGATCTCCATCGTCACCGGCTCAACACCTTGATCTCCATCGTAGCGTCGTGGTCGTCTCGCCAATTATTGCTTCTACAACTATCATTGTCGCTTAGTGATACAGTAAAGCAGTTACATGGTGTTTCCATTTCATACAATAACGCGACAACCATATGGCTCCTGCCAGTTTCCGATAACTTTTAAAAAACATGATCATCTCATACAACAACGTATATCACATCATGTCTTGACCATATCACATCACAACATGCCCTGCAAAAACAAGTTAGACATCCTCTACTTTGTTGTTGCTAGTTTTACGTGGCTTCTACGGGCTTCTAGCAAGAACCGTTCTTACCGACGGCACAAAACCACAACAGTGATTTACCAAGTTTGTTGTTTTAACCTTCAACAAGGACCGGTCGCAGTCAAATTCGATTTGACTAAAATTGGAGAAATAGACACCCGCCAACCACCTTTATGCAAAACTATTGCATGTCTGTCGGTGGAACCGGTCGCATGAACGTGGTCATGTAACGTTGGTTTTGCCCGCTTCATCCAACAATACCGCCGAATCAAAATAAGACATTGGTGGTAAGTAGTATGACGGTCACTGCCCACAACACTTTGTGTTGTACTCGTGCATATCATGTACGCATAGACCTGGCTCAGATGCCACTGTTGGGAAACATAGCATGCAATTTCAAAAAATATCATACGCTCATGCAAGATCTATCTAGGAGATGCATAGCAATGAGAGGGGGAGAGTGTGTCCACGTACCCTCGTAGACCGAAAGCGGAAGCGTTTGTTAACGCGGTTGATGTAGTCGAACTTCTTCTGTTCTGACCGATCAAGCACCGAACGCACGGCACCTCCGAGTTCTACACCCCCTCAGCTCGATGATGCCCCTCGAACACTTGATCAAGCAAAGTGTCGAGGGAGAGTTGCGTCAGCACGATAGCGTGGTGACGGTGATGGTGAAGTGATCCGCGCAGGGCTTCGCCTAAGCACTACGTGAATATGACCTGTGGCGTGAACTGTGGAGGGGGGCGCCGCACACGGCTAGGAATCAATAATGTTTGCTCTAGGCACCTCCACCTTCATATATATAGGGGGAAGGGAGAGGGGGCAGCCAAGGGGGAGCCCAAGTATGAGGAATCCTACTTGGGCCCCTAATCCTATTCCCCCCTCCCAATACCATAATTCCCGAAGAGGGAAGGAAGGAGGAGGGGGGGAGAAGGAAGGGGGAGGCCGAATCCCTCCCCTTCCTTTATCTCTTCTCCTATTTCCTCCCCCCCCCCCCCCCCCCTCTATTTTGGCCTACATAGGGTGCACCAGCCCCTTAGGGGCTGGTCTGTCCCACTCTTGGCCCAAAAGGCCCATGTAGTTGCCAAGGGGATGCTCGGAAACCCTTCCGGTGACCCAATACGTACCTGGTACCCCCAGATCATTTCTAGTGTCCGAATACTATCGTACTATATATCAATCTTTACCTCTCGACCATTTCGAGACACCTCATCATGTTCGTGGTCTCATTTGGGACTCTGAACAACATTCGGTCACCAAATCACATAACTCATATAATACAAATCGTCATCGAATATTAAGCGTGCAGACCCTATGGGTTCGAGAACTATGTAGACATGACCGAGACACCTGTCCGGTCAATAACCAATAGCGTAACCTGGATGCTCATATTGGCTCCCACATATTCTATGAAGATCGTCAAACCGTTATGGCAACATACGTTATTCCCTTTGTCATCGGTATGTTACTTGCCCGAGATTCAATCGTCGGTATCTTCATACCTAGTTCAATCTTGTCACCGGCAAGGCTCTTTACTTGTTCTGTAATGCATCATCCCGTAACTAACTCATTAGTCGCATTGCTTGCAAGGCTTCTTATGATGTGCATTACCGAGAGGGCCCAAAGATACCTCTCCGATACTCAGAGTGACAAATCCTAATCTCGATCTATGCCAACCCAACAAACACATTCGGACATACATGTAGAGCATCTTTATACACCCAGTTACGTTGTGACGTTTGATAGCACACAAGGCATTCCTCCGGTATCCGAGAGTTGCATAATCTCATAGTGTCGGATTTTGGGTTCCGCAAACCCTTTATAGGTTTGAAATCTTGGGTGCGTGCAGAGATCTCAACCTCCCTAGTCTGCCTACTTGAAAATCTCACAGCCTAGCACGACAAACTCGAAGGAAAGGGGACACAGCAGTTTACCGAGGTTCGGGCCACCTTGCGGTGTAAAACCCTACTCCTGCTTTGTGGGGGATTTGCCTCGTGGGGATGAGGATGAACTAGTACAGAGGAGAACAACCTCAGGAGGTGTGTTCTTGAGCTCAAGCGAGCTGGTGGGCGGAATGGGTTTGGTCAACTTCATCCCTCCTCCACGGTGGTGGCTAGGTCCTATTTATAGTGGCCTTGGTCCACTTCCCAAATGAAGGCGGGAAGGGATCCCACAACAGCCAAATTTGAAGGGACACAAGTAGTACATCTTATCTTGACTAAAGTGGTCTTCGCCTGCAAAACCCTCTGGTCATGATGCCGCGGTGGGCTCGGTGATGACCTACGTCCTGCCATCCTGGCGGTCTTGGTCTTGTTGCACGGGAACGGAAACCTTTGGCTGCTTCCTCGGGACTCCATGCCTGCTGCTTGCCTCCTTTGCACCAAAGAGGGAACAGGTACACCACGCCAGCTGGCACCCGCCTGGCCTTGATCATCATGGATCATGTCACCCGAACCTCGCGAGGTGAGCCCTGCATAGAAATCTTTGCTCCTCGGGAGCCAGCCTGAGGAGGCCGCTCCCCCTAGAGGTCTTGGCGTCGTCCGCCTCACGAGGCTTGGCCCCTCGCAAGGGTCTTGGGTTATCGATGCCGAAGCTGGGTCATACCAGGCCGTCAATGGAGCCACGCCGTGGGCCGCAGGCAGGCAAGTCTGGGTACCCCCGTTCCCAGAAGGCCGACAATAGCCCCCGGGCCCAAGGCGCGCTCGGACTTGGCTTCAAGGCCAAGCAAAAAAGGCAAGTGCGGAGCGCCATAGGCCCTAACCGCTTGTGGCCTTCGACGATGCGTGGCGATTGATGGGACGTGGGCGTCTCCGCTTCCCCATGCTGCCTCGGCAACCGTTCCTAGTTGACAAAAGGCTGGCGCCTGCCGTGAAGCCTTCATTGCCTTCCTTTCGTCTTGCTCCAGATCCCGTTCTCCCGCTGCGGCGAAAATACTCCAGATCTGCTGAACCTCTCCACCAAGATTGCGCCCGATGGCCACCGACAAGGCAAAATCTCTGGCCCCGACTGCGTGCTCGGCCCCTTGGTTCGAGCCAGCCTTGGGCGCGTCCACCATCGCCGAGGAGAAGCACCTCGCCACCGTGCTATAGTTGACGGCAAGCAGCGACAATGAGAGGGGAGAGACGATGCTCTAGGTCAGCTCTACCAAGCCGGAATCCTTGGGCGGTACCTTCTACCCCTTCTTCCTGCACAGCGTTTATGCTGGCTGGTCCCCCCTTTCTCCAGCTTTTTCTACATCGTCCTTCGCCATTACGGGCTCCACGCCCTCCATCTTCACCCCAACTCCGTCCTCCTCCTATCAATCTTAGCCTTCTACTGTGAGGCGTTCGTGGGGGTGATGCCCTCCGCCATGTTGCTTCGCCACTTCTTCTACCTCCGGACGAGCGGTAGCCAATGCATAGGGTGCGCCTACTTCGTTGCGGCCAACGGCAGCAATGCGGTCTCCCGTGCCGGGAAGAAGGTGGAGGACTTCCGGAACAAATGGATATCCATGGATGCCAAGCGCTCCCACGCTCTGCTGGAGCTGTTGACCGGGTTCCCGATGCCCCGGAATGGATGGAATCTCGAGAAGCTCGCCGACCGGGTTCCCGATGCCCCAGGATGGACGGACTCACGAGAAGCTGACGGGGGCCATGATCGTCAAGGGGTTCCTGATGCAGCGCCTGGCGCCGCTCTAGGCGCACTCACGCCCCTTGTGGAAATTCGCGAGCGCAGAAGACAAACTCCAGTTGCGCCGAGACGACCTGCCCGACGAGGAGCTGAGCAAGGTCGTGCACTCCTTGCTTGCGAAGGACCAAGGTGCCCCCCCGGATACCTACCTCCCACTGTACCGCTGAGATGATGGGGAGGTCATAGTCGCCACCATGCCTGTGTTCAACAAGCGTGGGCTCGTACCGCCAGAGTCTTCCCTGCTAGCAGGCTCCCCAGTGAATGTGTCCTCCAGCGACCACTCCTCAGAACCCACCTTGGAGGGGGAGGGGGAGACCTCTCCCCTACGGTAGAGAAAGCTCCTTTGCGCCCTCTCTGATGACAACGGCGCTGGCACGCACCCAGTCAGGGAGTCGACGCGCTCTGCCAGGGTCACCATGAGGTCTGGGGGGACCCCTTTGAAGAGGCAGAAGTAGGGAATCCTGAAGAGGGACACGTCAGCACTGATTCCCCTAAGCAGCGCTCCTGCTTCACCACCGACATCCAGCGTAGAGCCAGCCACGCACTCGTCCACCCCCGAAATCGCGGCGCCACTCGGGTCCGGGAAGCTTGCGCTCCTGGGCCGGAGGAAATACATCGCCGAGGATCAGTAAGTGTATCTCCTTGCCCTTGTTCTTTGATTTGCTGTAGTGCTTAGTGTCTTCATCCCGATGTCAGGCTGTCGTCAGTGGTGAAGAGGAGAAAGGAGGGCGCTGGAGCCGCTCTGGCCAAGTGTCCTGCCGTGGTCGCAGCGGCTTCAGCCCAGAAGGACGGCACTGCTCCTCACGCTCTTGCAAAGGTGTCGCCCTTCCGAGGCTCTGGGGCTCAACCTCCAGAGGAGACAATCCCCGCGCCTGAGCCGACCCTGGAAGTGCTTGCCCTCAGCTCGCCTGCTCGGGGGCTGGGGGCTCCGGAGCCCCTAGTCCTTTCTGCTGCTACTGCTCCGCCGGTCTTGATGCCGATGTTGTCTCCTCTCCTGTCCACCACGTCATCGGGGCATGGTTCTTGTGCTGCCCCTGGTGCTCTGGAGGAGGCCCTCTCCGCACTGAACCAGCTCCTTGATGATCTTCAGGACCCGGACCGGCGCAAGGCGTCGGGGCACCTAGAGCTGGTCTCAGGGTGGCTCCAGGCCGACGCGTCTATCAGGGTGGCCTAGGGCCAAGCCGTGGCATCCGCGGAGGAGGGCCGGAAGGTGGACGGCTTAGCCGCAGCCGCTCGCGACATGGCACTGAAGGAAGCCAAGGACGCCGGGGAGCGCTGCCATGCGGCGGGGGCCGAGCTGAAGACCCTCTGTGATCAGCAGGCCACCCAGGCCCGTCAGCTCGAGGTGCAAGAGGAGGAGCTGAAGGCCAGGGAAGCTGCGGTTGCCGATCGTGATGCTGAGCTGGCGCAGGCAACCCAAGAGCAGGCCACTGAGTGCGGCCGCATGGAGAAGCTAAAGGATGAGGTGTCTCTTTGCACTCGCGAGCCGGCGCAGGACTCACGAGGCCCTACCTCAAGGCGGGTTGCGCCTGAACTTGATTGGGATCACTTGTGTAAGTCCTGCAAGATGGTTAGGCAACCTGTGCCGAATGAATCTCCTGAGGTTTCCGCATGAGAAGGCCAAACACCAACAACCCCAGGTGGTGACGTGAACGGGACCGTCCCACCAGACAGAGCTCAGCCGTTGGGTTTGTTGATGCTGCAGGCACGGACCCGAGCACAAACGTCGTGCCTAATCTTCGCATGCGACAGTCTAAAGAAAGACAACCGGCGCGCAACTCCCATGGTGACGAGGCACCGAGTCACACGCCCTTACTTATCCACCCGCGATTAGCTCATGCGGGAACAAGGCACCAAGGGCCATGGGAGGTGACGTGCACGGGAGCTGGCCCGCGAGCCAGAGCTTAGCCTCTTGGGTTTAGCAACACTGCAAGGATGACCCAAGCACAGACGTCGTGCCAGTGCTTAATCATGAGGTAGTCGCGGGTGGGCTTGCAAGGGCCTGAGACGTTCAGGGCGATGAAGTGCCAGACAGGCAAATGATAATCATAAGGCAACTCTTGGAAGAAGGTAAAGCTAGTTCTGATGGATGCAAGAAGGATACACGCTGTAGGGAGAGACCCACACGGCTTGGGGATAGTGTAGCCCGAGGGGCGCCCCCAACTGAACGAATTAAAAGATGTCACCTGGTACCGTTGCTGAAGAGATGCTAGAGTAGTAGGAGACATGCGCTGCAAAAGTCACTCCTCATGAGCCACCCCGGCCCTGAACCTCGAGAGGCTCTAGAGGTCCGGGGGCCTCACGAGGATCCATTGCCATCTCCTCCTGGATCGCCTGGCGCCTGACCTCCTGAGCTGACAGGACGGCCAGCATGTGGCACTAGGATGCGGCAGCTGCATTCAGCAAACCGAAGGGCATGCAAACGTAGTTGTGAGGGCGACCCTTGCATCGACCAACGGGGCACGGCCAAAAGATCTCCTAAGACGCGGCTCTGTTGAGCCTAGGAATGTTGACATAGACGTGCAGCTCCTCGTCCTCGCCTGGGCAGGGAGCCGCGTCGGGTGGTGGGCGGCGACCACCCCGCATAGCTCTTGCCTCATGGATCTCCTTGGTTGCCTTAGTGATGAACTCCTAAGTGCCTGATGCCTCGTGCCCTGCGCTTTCTTCACAAAAGCGCGCGCTGAAGCACGCCTCCACATGGTGCTTGAGCGCCTCCCTCGTGACATTGGCTAGGTCAGAGGCCCTCCAGAGAAGAGCCCCTGAGCCCTGCCTGAGAGGGGCGCCGGGTGCTGTCGGCATTCTGGGAACGGGGGTCCACAGACTTGCCTGCCTGCGCCCTGCGGCGTGGCTCAAGTGGTGGCTCAGTACGGCCCATCTTCATCAGTGCAAGACTCAAGACCCTCGCGAGGGGCCAAGCCTCGCGGGGCGGACAATGCAAGGCTTCCTCAAGAACGGCCTCGCCAGGCAGGCTCGTGAGGAGGCGGAGAGATCAAGGCAGGGTACCTCGCGAAGTGCTCGTGACGCAAGCCATGACGATCGAGACTAGGCGGGCGCCTGCCTCTGCAGTGTCCTTGTTTCCTCTTTGGTGCAAAGGGGGCAAGCACAGACGTGGAGTACCGAGGCATTAAGCAAAGGTTGCCATTTCGGTGCAACGAGATCAAGACCGGCGGAGCGGCAGGATGGAGGTCACCGTGGAGCCCAAGACGGCGTCATCGCCAGTGCTTTTGGCAGCCGAAGACTAACTTTAGTCAGGATAACTTGTACTAGATGTTCCCCTTCAAAATGGTCGTTGTTGGCGCCCTTCCCGCTCAATATTTGGGAAGAGGCCCAGGGCCTCTATATATAGGACTAGCCACCACAAGGTAGGGGACAATCGAAGAGAGCCCTAGACAGAGAGAGAGTGGCGACCGAACTCACCCAAGCAGTTCATCGCACCAGCTCAAGAACACCTCTTGCGAGGCTGTTCTTCCTTTGTACTATTCATCATCAGCCCTAGAGGCAATCCACCACACCACACACTAGAGTAGGGTATTACACCACAACGATGGCCCGAACTAGTATAAATCTCGTGTCCATTGTGTTGTTCATCGTTTTCAGCCTAGATCTCACGAGGCGCTCGGACATAGATCGGTAGGGGAGAGATCTTCGTGCGCACCCCAGAGTTCGAACCTTAATGGTCTGCCGGAACCCAACATCCGACATTTGGCGCGCCAGGTAGGGGTGCGCCGGAGCTCTCCCTTCCGTCGACCCATTCCCCATCGGCGCCACGCTCTGCCCTCATGGCGGCCAACGCGCCGCCCGCTCCGGCAGTCGATGCCAGCACGGAAACTAGGGGACTCTTGGCCCTGGTCCCCGCCTTGCGACAGGTGCAGTGGCCGAACAAGTTCAAGCCGGACATGCCACCGCGCTACAACGGCGCGTCCGACCCGCTGGCCTTCTTGCTGGTATATGAAGAAGCCGTCCTCAAGGCCAGAGGCGATGACAAGGTCACGGCGAACTGGCTGCCCATGGCCCTCACCGGCGTCCCACGCATGTGGATGCTCCACTTGCTAGCGGCTTCGGTGGCCTCCTGGGAGGAGTTGCGCAACCTCTTCCTCAGCCATCATGCTACGCCGGCACCCCCAGTCATCGCAGCCATCCTGGGCGGATCGCAGGCACCACCAGCCGCCATGTCAAGCCGTTCGTGCGCCAGATCGGCGCCATCCTCAAGCGCCGTGAAACCCCCCCGAGCTGGGTGGCACCCAAGGCTGATTTGACCTTCAGCTCGGATGATCACCCCTTCAACACCGCCTGTTCGGGCACACTCCCGATGCTATGTACCCCCACCATCTTCCAAGTGGCCGTCACCAGGACCCTCATCGCCGGTGGTGCCGGCCTCAATGTGCTCTCGGTGGAGGCCATCAGCCTCCTCCACGTACCGCTAGAGCGGCTTCAACCCAGCAGGCCCTTCTCGATGTCGGAGGTGGTTCCACCGGCTCCCTGGGGCAGATCCGCCTCCCGGTGACCTTAGGCACCCACGACAACTTCTGCACGGAGTTGATCGACTTTGACATTGCCCCCATCGGCCCCCCGTACAACGCCATCCTCGGCTACTCGGCCTTGGCCCAATTCATGGCAGCGACTCACCTGGCGTACAACCTCATGAAGATGCCTGGGAGCAGCGGCGTCGTTACCGTGTCCGGAGACACGAGGGATGCGCTGCAGGCGCTCAGGCTTGCTTTCAAGACGGCTGCGGTGGAGCAGCCAGCCAGCGCAGATGTCCTCGAGCCCAAGGGGGCTGCACCGGCTAAGAAGAAGCAGCTATTCACCCAAGACAAGGCGGATACCAAGCAGGTACCGGTCGATGAGGATGGATCCACTGGCCCCACCTTCACCATAGGCGCCAACCTTGACCCTGAGCAGGAGGAGGCCTTGGTGAGGTTCCTGTGCGCAAACAAGAAGGTGTTTGCATGGGAACCTGATCAGCTGGCGGGGGTCCCGAGGGATGTGATTGAGCATCATCTCAACGTGTGCCCCAACGTGCGCCCCATGAAGCAGAAGGCAAGGCGGCAGTCCACAGAAAAGCATGCCTTCATCGTCCAAGAAACCCGCAAATTAGAGGCAGCGGGCATCATTCGCGAGGTCTGCTATCCTGAATGGCTAGCCAACCCTGTTGTGGTGCCAAAAAAGGGAGGGAAGGAACGCATGTCTGTCGACTTCACCAACCTAAACAAGGCCTGCCCGCAGGATCCATTCCCGCTTCCTCGCATCGACCAGATCGTCGACTCTACCGCCGAGTGTGACCTATTGTGCTTCCTGGATGCCTTCTCGGGCTATCACCAGATCAAGATGGCGGTGGAAGACGTGGAGAAAACGGCCTTCCTGACCCCGTGTGGAGTGTACTGCTATACCTGCATGCCATTTGGGTTGCGCAATGCAGGCGCGACCTTTCAGCGGCTAATGCACATCGCCTTGGGCCGACAGCTCGGGAGAAATGCTGAATACGTCGATGACATTGTGGTGAAGTCCCGGGAGGCAAAAACCCTGATACGGGACCTGGAAGAAACCTTCGCGAGCCTCCGTGAAGTGGATCTGCGGCTCAATCCGGAGAAGTGCGTATTCTGAGTCCCCTCGGGCAAGCTCTTGGGCTTCCTCGTGTCCCACAGGGGCATTGAGGCTAACCTAGAGAAGGTCAAGGCAGTCGAAGACATGAGTCCGCCGAAGACCCTCAGAGAAATGCAGAAGCTCACCGGGCAGGTAACCGCATTAGGACGCTTCATCTCCAAGCTGGGGGAGCGAGCATTGCCTTTCTTCAAGCTGATGGAGAAGAAGGGCCCGTTCAAATGGACTGAAGAAGCCGACAAAGCTTTCCAAGACCTCAAGAAGTACCTTACCAGTCCTCCGAGGATGGTAGCTCCGCGTCCTCGGGAGCCCTTGGTGCTTTACCTTGCAGCCACCCCCTACTCCGCCAGCGTAGCCCTGGTGGCAATTAGAGAGGAGCGCCGGGCCAAGGCCGTGCCAGCCGTTGCCCCGGCCGAAGTAGAGCAAAGCCAAGAAAGCCTCACGAAGACCACGACCATAGCAGATAAGGATCAGCCTCATCAGGGGGACGCACCCAGAGCGGAGGAGGCCTCGCCGGGCGACCAAGCGCTGGGGGCTCCGTCGTCTCAGGAGGTGCCTCAACCTCCGGAAGACGCGGGATGCACCAGCACCCTCAACCTCATCGAGCACCCCGTATACTTCGTCAGCACGGTGCTACAGGACGCAAGGGCGCGGTACCCCATGCCCCCAAAACTCCTCCTCGTGCTGTTAGTGGCTTCACGCAAGCTGCAGCACTACTTCCAAGGCCATCCCATCAAGGTCGTCTCGGCATACCTCTTGGAAAGGGTACTCAGGAGCCCCAACTCAGCTGGGAGAGTCGCTGAATGGAACATCGAGTTGCAAGCATTTCAGCTGGAATTCATCACGACCAGAGTCATCAAGGGAGCTGCACTTGAAGATTTTGTGGCAGAATGGGCGGAGGCACCAGGGCTCAAAGCGGGCGAGGACCGGTCGCTCTCCCCGGGAAGTGAAGCGCCGGACGGCTGGGTCATGTACTTCGACGGGGCATTCTCGCGACATGGCGCAGGGGCTGGCGCAGTGCTCATATCCCCCACTCAGGATAAGCTCTACTATGTTGTGCAACTCTACTTCCAACATGGAGAGAAGGTCTCCAACAACATAGCAGAATACGAGGGCCTGATAGCTGGCTTGAAAGCTGCAGTCGCCTTAGGGGTAAAGCGCCTCGTCATCAAGGGCGATTCACAACTCCTCGTCAATTTCTCCAACAAGGTATACGAGCCAAAAGACGAACACATGGAGGCATATCTTGCGGAGGTACGCAGGATGGAGAAGCAGTTTTGGAGGCTGGAGTTGCAGCATGTGCCTCGCGGCACCAATCAAGAGGCGGATGACATCTCCAGGAGGGCGTCCAGGCGGTTGCCTCAGGAGTTTGGTGTCTTCAAGGAATGGCTCTTCAAACCTTCAGCGGCGCCATCGCTGTCAAGCACAGCGCAGCCTTGGGAGGAGCTCCCTCAACCGCCTGCTTCGGGGGCCCCGTCCTGTGGCCCGACCTCAGGAGCGCCCCTGCTCCTAGCGCTAGAGCCTCAGGAGGGATGTTGGACCGTGGAGTTCAAGGATTACTTGGTGCAAGGGATGCTGCTGGAAAAGGAGGAGGACGCGGAACGCGTGGCGCGGAAGGCCACGGCCTACTGCATCCAAGACAGAGAGCACTACAGGAAGTGGCCGAATGACGTTACTCTATGTTGCATCTCCGTGGAGCAAGGAAAAGAGCTACTGGCACCACTCGTCTTCGCGCACACTAGTCGGCAAGGCGTTTCGCAGTGGCTTCTATTGGACAACAACACTCAACGACACAATCGAGCTGGTGAAGGCTTGTGAAGCCTGTCAATTCCACGCCAAGCAGATTCACTAGCCAGCTCAAGGCCTTCAGACCATTCCCCTCTTGTGGCACATTTCCTCGGGTGCCAGGGGGCTACCGCTACCTTTACGTCGCCATTGACAAATTCACCAAGTGGGCAGAAGTGGAAGCTGTCCACACCATCCCGACTGGCTTAGCGGTCAAGTTCATTAGGAGCCTCGTGAGCCGGTTTGGGGTACCCAACCGCATCATCACCGACAATGGTTCGCAGTTCACCAGCAATCTCTTCAAAACATATTGTGCTAACCTTGGAACGCAGATCTGCTACGCTTCGGTGGCACACCCTCGGAGCAACGGCCAAGCTGAGCGCGCCAACACGGATGTCCTGAAAGGCCTCAAAATTCAAACCTTCAAGAAGAAGCTGGAGGCCTGCGGCAGGGGCTGGCACGACGATCTCCAGTCCGTGCTGTGGTCCATCCGTACTACCGCTACCAAGTCTACCGGCGAGACTCCGTTCTTCCTCGTCTATGGTGCTGAGGTGGTCCTTCCTCACATGGTCAGGCATTGCTCCGCGCGGGTCCTGGCTTTCAACGAAGCATAGCAGGACGCCATGCGGGGGGTGGACCTCGTGCTCGGGTAGGAGCTCTGTCGGGAGGCTGCGCTTCGGGCTGTGAGATACCAGCAAGCACTGCGGCGGTACCACTGCTGCAGCATCCGCCCCAGGACCCTCGAGGTAGGTGACCTCGTGCTCAGACGGGTGCTCTCCAGGGAGGGGCTGCACAAGCTCTCTCCCATGTGGGAGGGCCCGTTCAAGGTTGTTCATGTCTCTAGGCCTGGCGCCGCTTGCTTGGAGACTCCGAAAGTTCTACCCTTGAAGAAAGGCCCAGAGCCTGTAAAGAAGGCCCGGCGCCTATGAAGCTAGACGAACCAAGAAAGGCCCGGTGCCTGTGAAGAAGGTCAATGCATGTGAAGCTCATTTCCCCGAGAAAGGCCCGAAGCCTGTGAAGAAGGCCAATGCCTGTGAAGCTTTCCGCCCGTGACACTCTCACGTAATAATGAGTTGGGGATGTACACGCCCCGGAGTCTCCGGAGAGCCGCCCTCGGGCCTCGGGGGCTCCCGCCCACGCCCAGTGGCAGCACTTAGCTCCGCGCTGGTGAGAAGACGTCAAAGACTAGACTAGGTGCCGGACGCGGCTTTTTCATTTCCTTTCTGCAGTTGGCTTGTTCGTCCTTATTTGAAGTTTTATTGGAGTTGTTGCCATCCTTGACTTGTGACTCTCCGTCTTTTTTCGCCTACTTGCCTCATTTTCTCTCGCACAAGTCTCGCGAGGGGGCTACGCGGGCGCCCTCGCGAGTGCTTTCTGCCCTAGTTGTGTGAGGTTTTCCTATCCGGGTTCACTACGGGAGCACCCCTGCCAGTCCGTGCCCCACGGGCATCGCAACACAAGCACATGACCTGGGCCGATCGCCCTCGTGACCGAGACCGAAGGTTGCCTCTCCTAACTAATCCTTGCAGGACACGAAGCACGCGACGAGGCCTCGGCCTCGAGGAGCAAAGACTGCGGCAAGTCCCCCCGAGCTATGTAATTCTTACATGCTAGCATGCGGCACCGAATCACAGCACAGAAATGGCGGAAACGACATGATAATTAACAGCAACAGTCCAGCACGCCCCCACGGGGCCCTACACTACTTTCTCTTTGCGCGGGGAAGGGAGAAAAGCAAAATAGGCACGACAGGCTCGGCACCAACTCGCGGCAAGGGCTCGTACCGACTCCGGAGCTCAGTCAGACTCCTCCTCGCGCTTCACCGAGGCGCGATGGCGGACTGACCCGCTGCCTCCCTCAAGGCGAGTGCGACGACGTGGAGGCTGGTCGCGTCCGTCGCTGGAGGAGCTGCTGTCCGAAGGAGAGCCGCCGAAGCTTGGCGAGCCACGAACGCCGCTGACCACGCGCCTGCCGTCGTCTTCATCACGATCATCGCCTTCGGGGAAGCACCCGGCGCGGCGACCATCTTATCTGAACACCCTCACATAGAGGGTGGCGTCGCCATAGAACTTGAAGTGTAGGGTGCACCGCTGGCTCAGGCCACACGCGCGGGCAAACGTTTGCCAGCCGCGGGTCAGGTCCACATTCCCAGCGACGAAGACCTCCAGCGAAGCCCAGGAGGCCCTGCTGCTGCAACCATCCGCTTGAAGCCAGAGGCCGCCCAGAGCACCGACCAGAAGTTCACCTGTAAAGAAGCGGGGAAGCTGGAGCCAGGTGCTGGTTGGGTCCGCCGACCACACGACGAACTCTGGCAGCACCTCTGCCGAGTGGAAGCGCGGCCTGGGAGGCCGCGCAGCCACGGCGCGCCTTCCCTCAACAACCAGGCGCCCATCACCGCGCAGGGGATCACCGCCGTGACCGCGGGAAGCCACTGCGGGAGCGACAGGATGCTTGCATGGACGACCTCGACCACGCTTGGGCGGGGAGACTGATACGTCTCCAACGTATCTATAATTTATGAAGCATTCATGCTATTTTATTATCTGTTTTGAATGATTACAGGCTTTATTATTCACTTTTATATTACTTTTGGGACTGACCTATTAACCGGAGGCCCAGCCCATATTGCTGTTTTATTGCCTATTTCAGTATTTCGAAGAAAAGGAATATCAAACGGAGTCCAAACGGAATGAAACCTTCAGCAGCGTGATTTTTGGGAAGAATATGATCCTGGAGACTTTGAGTTCACGTCAGAAGATCCTCGAGGAGGCCAGGAGATAGGGGGCGCCCCCCCCCCCCTACTAGGCGCGCCCCCCTGTCTTGTGGACCCCTCAAGCACCCCCCGACCAACTTCTTTCGCCTATATAGTCCCACGTACCCTAAAAACATCCAGGGAGAAGATAGATCGGGAGTTCCGCCGTCGCAAGCCTCCGTAGTCACCAAAAACCTCTCGGGAGCCCGGTCCGGCACCCTGCCAGAGGGGGAATCCATCACCGGTGACCATCTTCATCATCCCGGCGCTCTCCATGATGAGGAGGGAGTAGTTCACCCTCGGGGCTGAGGGTATGTACCAGTAGCTATGTGTTTGATCTCTCTCTCTCTCATGTTCTCTCTATGGCATGATCTTGATGTATCGCGAGCTTTACTATTATAGTTGGATCTTATGATGTTTCTCCCCCTCTACTCTCTTGTGATGAATTGAGTTTCCCTCTTGAAGTTATCTTATCGGATTGAGTCTTTGATTTGAGAACACTTGATGTATGTCTTGCCGTGTTTATCTGTGGTGACAATGGGATATCACGTGCCACTTGATGTATGTTTTGGTGACCAACTTGCGGGTTCAACCCATGAACCTATGCATAGGGGTTGGCACACGTTTTCTTGACTCTCTGGTAGAAACTTTGGGGCACTCTTTGAAGTACTTTGTGTTGGTTGGATGAATCTGAGATTGTGTGATGCATATCGTATAATCATGCCCACGGATACTTGAGGTGACAATGGAGTATCTAGGTGACATTAGGGTTTTGGTTGATTTGTGTCTTAAGGTGTTATCTAGTATGAACTCTATGATGGATTGAGCGGAAAGAATAGCTTCATGTTATTTTACTACGAACTCTTGAATACATAGAACAGAAAGGATAATTTTGAGGTGGTTTCGTACCCTACCATAATCTCTTCGTTTGTTCTCCGCTATTAGTCGCTTTGGAGTGACTCTTTGTTGCATGTTGAGGGATTGTTATATGATCTATCTATGTTAATATTGTTGAGAGAACTTGCACTAGTGAAAGTATGAACCCTAGGCCTTGTTTCCTACCATTGCAATACCATTTACGCTCACTTTTATCATTAGTTACCTTGATGTTTTTATTATTTCAGATTACAAATACTTATATCTACTATCTATACTGCACTTGTATCACCATCTCTTCGCTGAACTAGTGGACCTATACAATTTACCATTGTATTGGGTGTGTTGGGGACACAAGAGACTCTTTGTTATTTGGTTGCAGGGTTGTTTGAGAGAGACCATCTTCATCTTACGCCTCCCATGGATTGATAAACCTTAGGTCATCCACTTGAGGGAAATTTGCTACTGTCCTACAAACCTGTGCACTTGCAGGCCCAACAACGTCTACAAGAAGAAGGTTGTGTAGTAGACATCAAGCTCTTTTCTGGCGCCGTTGCCGTGGAGGTGAGTGCTTGAAGGTATATCTTTAGATCTTGCAATTGGATCTTTTTGTTTCTTGTTTTATCACTAGTCTAGTTTATAAAAGAAAACTACAAAAAAATGGAATTGAGTTTGTCTCATACGCTTCGTCTTTTTAATATCTTTCGTGAGTATGATGGAAAGGAAAATTGTGCTCAAGTGCTAGAAGAAGAATGCATTAAAATGCTTGGTACTAAATCTTTGTATGATGAGCATGATTGCAATGTTGTTAGTATGAATTCCTTGAATATCCGTGATGCTAATGTTATGCAAAGCCACAAGCTTGGGGAAGCTATGTTTGATGAATATGATATTTTTTGTCCCCCAAGTTTTGATGAGCAAATTTATTATGATGAAAGCATGCCTCCTATTTATGATGATTATACTGATGAAAGTGGGTTTGGAAGAGTGTCAACTTTAGGAAGTAGTGATCCCACTATTTTGGAGGATGTTGAATCTTATTGTGATGAACATGAAAGTGGATTTGTGAGAGTATCAACTTTATTTAGTGATGATTCCACTATTTCGGAAGAGGTTCCAATTGATTATGAGAACAAAGTTGCTATCTATGATGATTATTGTGATGACTTGTGTGCTATTAAAAATAATGATAACCATGAAACTTGTCATCATGATTTTAGTTTTCAATTGGATTATGGTTCACATGATAGTTATTTTGTTGAGTTTGCTCCCACCACTATTCCGAATGAGAAGAATTTTGCTTGTGTGGAGAGTAGTAAATTTTCTATGCAAGTAGATCATGAAAAGAATGCTTTAGGTGTTGGTTATATTGTTGAATTCATTCGTGATGCTACTGAAAATTATTATGAGGGAGGAACATATGCTTGTAGGAATTGCAATAATATCAAGTTTCCTCTCTATGTGTTGAAAATCTTGAAGCTATGCTTGTTATACCTTCCTATGCTAGTGGATTATTGTTTCCATAAGTCGTTTGCTCACAAAATCCCTATGCATAGGAAGCGGGTTAGGCTTAAATGTGCTAGTCATATGCTTCATGATGCTCCCGCTATGTTTTAATTCTTATCTTTTATGTGAGCATCACATCATACTGCCTAGCTAGAAAGGCATTAAAGAAAAGCGCTTGTTGGGAGACAACCCAATATTTATCCTTACTGTTTTGGTGTATCACATGATTATGCTACTGTAGTAATCATGTCTTATAGCTTTTGTTTCAATAAAGTGCCAAGTAAGACCTTTAGGATAGCTTACGGTGATAATTGTGTTGATCCTGCTGAGAATCAGAAACTTTTGCACCCAGTAAATTAGCTTTGTTAATTCACAGAAATGTGCTTCTGATCTGATTCTTTTTGCTCTGGATTGGTACACAATTTTCTTAGGCTTTCCTAATGTTGTAGGATTTTTGGAGCTCCAGAAGTATACATTTGATACAGATTACTACAGACTGTTCTGTTTTTGACAGATTCTGTTTTCTATGTGTTGTTTGCTTATTTTGATGAGTCTATGAGTAGTATCGGAGTGTATGAACCATAGATAAGTTGGAATATAGTAGATATTACACCAATATGAATTTAGAATGAGTTTATTACATTACCTAAGTGGTGGTTTTATTTTCTTATACTAATGGAGCTTACGAGTTTTCTGTTGAGTTTTGTGTTGTGGAGTTTTTAAGTTTTGGGTAAAGATTCGATGACTATGGAATAAGGAGTGGCAAGATCCTAAGCTTGGGGATGACCAAGGCACCCCAAGGTAATATTCAAGGATAGCCAAGAGCCTAAGCTTGGGGATGCCCCGGATGGCATCCCCTCTTTCGTCTTCGTTCATCGGTAACTTTACTTGGAGCTATATTTTTATTCACCACATGATATGTGTTTTGCTTGGAGCGTCATTTTATTTTGTTAGTATTTGATTGCTGTTATTTATAATAATGTTTTGCATCTTTAGTTTCAATAAAAAAATTCAAGGACAGCCTTTACCATGCTTATTTTGCTAGTATACATGTTGCTGTTTGAAAACAGAAAGTTTGCCGCTGTTGCAAAAATTCCCTAGAAAAGTAAGAGAATGGTATAATGTTGAAACTTTTTGCATATTAAGCTCTGATAAATATCCTACAGTGGGAATTTTATTTCATAATTTTTGGAGTTAGGGAAGTATGATGAATCTTGCATTCTTTACAGACTATACTGTTTTGGCAGATTGCTGTTATGTTTGCATTGTTTCCGTATGTTTGCTTGTTCAATGATTCTATTTGAGTATAGGACGATTAAATATGCAGAGGCATTTAGTATGCAATGTTGAATAATAATATTAGTGATTTGTTACAGTAGAAAATGACAAGGTTTTGCATTGGTTTATACTAACCTATCTCACGAGTTCTTGTTGAGTTTGTTGTGAATGAAGCTTTTTGATAAAAAAGAGAAACCATGATATGAGAGGAATTAAGGAGACACAAAAGCTCAAGCTTGAGGATGCCCAAGGCACCCCAAGATAATATTCCAAGAAGTCTCAAGCATCTAAGCTTGGGGATGCCCCGATAGGCATCCCACCTTTCTTCTTCAACAACTATCGGTAAGTATCGGTTGAGCCTAAGTTTTTGCTTCTTCACATGAGTTGTGATATCCTTGCAATGTCATTTTATTTTGTTTTGCTTGCTGTTTGAATACAATACCAAGATCTTAAATTCTTAAATGAGAGAGAGTCTTCACATAGTTACATAATTATTTAGCTACTCATTGATCTTCAATTATATCTTGTTGGAGTAGTTTGTCATTTACTCGTGTGCTTCACTTATATCTTATGAGTAAATGGTTGAATGAGTTGAGTGTCATAAATCTGAAATTATATATGTCTCATTTGCTTATCCCATGGTGAGTTATGACTTCACATCTAAAAAGTAGAGGTTGTAAATTTATTGAAGGTTAGCAAGCATTGTATTGGTCATTTGAACAATTCATGAAAGAATATTGAAGGAAGAGAGATTTCATATATAAATATACTATCTTAGACATCTTTTATAATTGGGAGCACTCACTAAGTATGACATGCTAAAGAGTTGGTGTTGGACAAGGAAGACAACGTAATGGGTTATGTTTTCCGACATCTCAGTTAAAGTATATTGTCATGGATCATTCAAACATGTTGAGCTTGCCTTTCCCCCTCAGGCTAGCCAAAATTCCTTGCACCAAGTAGAGATACTACTTGTGCTTCCAAATATCCTTAAACCCAGTTTTGCCATGAGAGTCCACCATACCTACCTATGGATTGAGTAAGATCCTTCAAGTAAGTTGTCATCGGTGCAAGCAATAAAAATTGCTCTCTAAATATGTATGATATTTTGGTGTGAAGAAAATAGCTTTATACGATCTTGTTATGGAAGCAATAAAAGCGATGGACTGCATAATAAAGGTCCATATACAAGTGGCAATATAAAGTGACGTTCATTCGCATTAAGATTTTGTGCATCCAACTCTAAAAGCGCATGGTAACCTCTGCTTCCCTCTGCGAAGGGCCTATCTTTTACTTTATGTCTTTACTTTTATGCAAGAGTCAAGGTGATCTTCACCTTTCCCTTTTTCATTTTATCCTCTGGCAAGCACCTCGTGTTGGGAAGATCCTGATATATATATATATATCCAATTGGATGTAAGTTAGCATGAACTATTAGTGTTGACATCACCCAAAGGTGAATACGTTGGGAGGCAACACTATAAGCCCCTATCTTTCTCAGTGACCGATTGAAACTCCATAACCATTAGTATTGCGTGAGTGTTAGCAATTGTAGAAGACTATATGATAGTTGAGTATGTGGAGTTTGCTATTCCTGAAAATAAGATGAATTGCAATTGTTTGATGACTGAGAATGAAGTTTGCTAGTTTTCAAGAGAATTTATGGTCTATGCTTTGACATGTGAATTGCTTGTTACTTTATCGTGAGTAGATTTATGAGATGAACTACTGTTATGACATATTATCATGCTAGAAAAGGTGATTGAAATTATCATTGATCAAACTTGTGCACCCTCTAACATTCACACTTCATAAATTCTTTCTTTTATCATTTACCTACTCGAGGAAGAGCAGGAATTAAGCTTGGGGATGCTGATACGTCTCCAATGTATCTATAATTTATGAAGCATTCATGCTATTTTATTATCTGTATTGAATGATTATGGGCTTTATTATACACTTCTATATTACTTTTGGGACTAACCTATTAACCGGAGGCCCAGTCCATATTGTTGTTTTATTGCCTGTTTCAGTATTTCGAAGAAAAGGAATATCAAACGGAGTCCAAACGGAATGAAGCCTTCGACAACGTGATTTTTGGGAAGAATATGATCCTGGAGACTTGGAGTTCACGTCAGAAGATCCTCGAGGAGGCTAGGAGATAGGGGGCGCCCCCCCCCCCCCTCCTGGGCGCGCCCCCTGCCTCGTGGGCCCCTCGAGCACCTCCCGACCGACTTCTTTCGCCTATATAGTCCCACGTACCCTAAAAACATCCACGGGGGAAGATAGATCGGGAGTTCTGCCGCCGCAAGCCTCTGTAGCCACCAAAACCCTCTCGGGAGCCCATTCCGGCACCCTATCGGAGGGGGAACCCATCACCGGTGGCCATCTTCATCATCCCGGCGCTCTCCATGACAAGGAGGGAGTAGTTCACCCTCGGGGCTGAGGGTATGTACCAGTAGCTATGTATTTGGTTTCTCTCTCTCTCGTGTTCTCTCTATGGCACGATCTTGATGTATCGTGAGCTTTGCTATTATAGTTGGATCTTATAATGTTTCTCCCCCCTCTACTCTATTGTGATGAATTGAGTTTCCCTCTTGAAGTTATCTTATCAGATTGAGTCTTTGATTTGAGAACACTTGATGTATGTCTTGCCATGTTTATCTGTGGTGACAATGGGATATCACGTGCCACTTGATGTATGTTTTGGTGACCAACTTGC
This sequence comes from Triticum aestivum, assembly GCF_018294505.1. NCBI lineage: Eukaryota > Viridiplantae > Streptophyta > Magnoliopsida > Poales > Poaceae > Triticum > Triticum aestivum. The sequence goes on from NC_057798.1 coordinate 352,468,284, forward strand.
GGGTTCCGCCCATGAACCTAATCATAGGGATTGGCACACGTTTTCTTGACTCTCCGGTAGAAACTTTGGGGCACTCTTTGAAGTACTTTGTGTTGGTTGGATGAATCTGAGATTGTGTGATGCATATCGTATAATCATGCCCACAAATACTTGAGGTGACAATGGAGTATCTAGGTGACATTAGGGTTTTGGTTGATTTGTGTCTTAAGGTGTTATTCTAGTACGAACTCACGAATAGATTGATCCGAAAGAATAACTTTGAGGTGGTTTCGTTCCCTACCATAATCTCTTCGTTTGTTCTCCGCTATTAGTCGCTTTGGAGTGACTCTTTGTTGCATGTTGAGGGATTGTTATATGATCTATCTATGTTATTATTGTTGATAGAACTTGCACTAGTGAAAGTATGGACCCTAGGCCTTGTTTCCTATCATTGCAATACCGTTTACACTCACTTTTATCATTAGTTACCTTGCTGTCTTTATAATTTCAGATTACAAATACTCGTATCTACTATCCATATTGCACTTGTATCACCATCTCTTCGCCGAACTAGTGCACCTATACAATTTACCATTGTATTGGGTGTGTTGGGGACACAAGAGACTCTTTGATATTTGGTTGCAGGGTTGTTTGAGAGAGACCATCTTCATCCTACGCCACCCACGGATTGATAAACCTTAGGTCATCCACTTGAGGGAAATTTGCTACTGTCCTACAAACCTGTGCACTTGCAGGCCCAACAACGTCTACAAGAAGAAGGTTGTGTAGTAGACATCAGCCGCCTTGAGAATGCAAAGGAAATTTGGGATACTTTAATTGGTATGCACGAGGGTACCAACTCCGTCAAGGAATCCAAGTTGGATGTGATTCAAAGTCAACTTGAAAAGTTCAAAATGAAGGACGGTGAAGGTGTCACTAAAATGTACTGCTTGCTCTCATCACAAATGAGATTGCCGGCCTAGGAAGTGAAGAGATGACCGGTGGATTCATCATCAAGAAGATCCTAAGAGCCTTGGATGGAAAATATGATACTGTGTGCACATTGATACAACCATTGTTCAAAAAATCTTCCGATTCAGCGATTTATCATCGGATTTACCGGTACTCTTGGGGTGACCGATAAGATTATGCCTTATCTTCACCATTTACCATTTGGGCCAATTTATCACTATGAGAAGCGATTTATCAGGAATTTACCGATAAATCATGCCTATTCGTAGCACTATTTTTGCAAAAACTATGTTTATTTGCATTTTGTGGACCTTGTTATGCTATATGTACTATTGTCCTATTTAGTTTTTCATTATATGAGGATTCAAAGGCTAGGAATCAAGGTAAAACTTCTTTTCAATATTGTTTTGGTGTTGAATATAGCATATTTTAGTGTTCGAAACTTGGGATTTGCAAAAAAATGGCCGATTAATAGTCGACCCATAAAATTGATTAATCGGCTGATTTCCGATTAATCTCTGATCCCCAGCCGACCGAGACGATAACGATAAGCGATATCCTCAACATTGGATCCAACACAAAGATCTCAAGCCAACGAAGGTCATTGGAAGAATTGTTGCTCATGAGATGTCACTCAAGGATAAGGAAGAGCTTCACAACAAGTCAAGTGGTGCTTACAAAGCCTCATGTGATACTCCTACATCATCAAGTGAGAAGCAAACCTTCAATGACGAATTGAGCCTAATGGTGAAAAACTTCAACAAGTTCTACAAGAGTAGAAGCAAGGAAAGAAGTTCCAAGTCAAGGTCCGACAATGACAAAAGATCTTCGAGTCATGAACGTAATTTCTACAATTGTGGAAGACCCGGACACTAGTCCAATGAGTGTACGACTCCCTACAAAAGAAGAGAAGATTCACCTAAAAGAAGAAGTAGAAGAGAAGAATCACCACCAAGAGAGAGAAGGAGTAGAGATGATCGTTATGAACAAAGAACCTCCCGGAGAAGCAAGGATTCAGAAAGAAAGGACAAATCATCAAAGAGCTAGACAAAGCAAAGACATCAAACTCATGTTGGTGAATGGGTATCCAGCTTCGACTCCGACCATCACTCCAAGAGAAGTTATCACTCTAACTCCGAATATATTCAAGATGAAGGTGTTGCCGATCTAGCACTTGTGTCAACCAACTCCTACGACATATTTGACTCACCAAATCAAGGAATTGGAAGATTCTTCATGGCTAAAGGCCCAAAGGTATCACACCCTGAGTATGTTGATTTCGATAGTGATGAAGATGACTTGTTAGGTGATGATGATTTACTTGTTGACAACTATAGTGATTAATACTATGATGAAACGTCAATTAATCATGCTAATCAAGATAAAATGAATGACAATGATAAGGAGAAGATTGAGCGTCTAAAAAAAGAACTAAACACTCTTAAGTTAGCTCATGAAACTACCTTGTAAGATCATCGAGAACTTTTAAAGACTCATGAGAAGTTACGATTTGAAAAGCTCAACCTAGAGCAAGAGCATGAATTTTTAAAGGCAATCAGTGATGATCTTCGCAAGAAAAGTTCTTCTTACCCTAGAATAGATTGATCCGAAAGAATAACTTTGAGGTGGTTTCGTACCCTACCATAATCTCTTTGTTTGTTCTCCGCTAATAGTGGCTTTGGAGTGACTCTTTGTTGCATGTTGAGGGATTGTTATATGATCTATCTATGTTATTATTGTTGAGAGAACTTGCACTAGTGAAAGTATGAACCCTAGGCCTTGTTTCCTATCATTGCAATACCGTTTACGCTCACTTTTATCATTAGTTACCTTGCTGTTTTTATAATTTCAGATTACAAATACTCGTATCTACTATCCATATTGCGCTTGTATCACCATATCTTCGTCGAACTAGTGCACCTATACAATTTACCATTGTATTGGGTGTGTTGGAGACACAAGAGACTCTTTGTTATTTGGTTGCATGGTTGTTTGAGAGAGACCATCTTCATCCTATGCCTCCCGTGGATTGATAAACCTTAGGTCATCCACTTGATGGATATTTGCTACTGTCCTACAAACCTGTGCACTTGCAGGCCCAACAACATCTACAAGAATAAGGTTATGTAATAGACATCAAGCTCTTTTCTGGCGCTGTTGCCGGGGAGGTGAGTGCTTGAAGGTATATCTTTAGATCTTGCAATCGAATCTTTTTGTTTCTTGTTTTATCACTAGTTTAGTTTATAAAAGAAAACTACAAAAAAATGGAGTTAAGTTTGTCTCATACGCTTCGTCTTTTTAATATCTTTCGTGAGTTAGATGGAAAGGAAAATTGTGCTCAAGTGCTAGAAGAAGAATGCATTAAAATGCTTTGTACTAAATCTTTGAATGATGATCATGATTGCAATGTTGTTAGTATGAACTCCTTGAATATCCATAGTACTAATGATGATTGCTCTAGTCATGATGAATATATCTCTTATAAGCATGTCAACTTTTGTGGAGTGCATGTTTGCATGAACACACCAAATAGAGAATATATATATTGCAAGAGGCATAAGCATTTAGAAACTAAATGGTTGCAAGAAAGGCTAAATGTGAGTGCTGAAAGTTTAAATTTCCTTTGTCGTACTTGTGAACTTTGCAATGAACATCGTCATTTACATCTCCGGTGCAAATTGTTTCATGATCGAATCGTGTCCAAAAATTGTGATTATTTGATCTCCCTTGCTCATTACAATGAACTTAGTTTGCTTTTCGGTTATGAAGAATTGAAACGTTTAATTAAGGACCTTCCAGAATTTGCCCATAAGAAATTCCTTGACATTGATCTAGAGAAGATTTATTTGTATTGTGCGGTGAATTGCATCGAAAATCCTTATATTGCCAATTACCTAAAGAAAAGTAAGCAAATAGAAGATGATGATAATACTAATGAAAGGGAAGAGACTTCCTAATATCCTTCTATTATTTCTTATGATGAATCAGGTAACGAGGAGGAGCTTTCTATTCAACCAATCTCATCTATAAGGAGCTCAAAGAAGAAGGTTGAACCCACACATAATGTGAAGAAGAAAAGGAGAAGAAGGGGCAACAAAGGTAAAAAGGTATCCCTCCCAAATGATGTTGCTCCTACTACTCATTGTGATGATGATAATTGCTATACTATTGGTGCTATCCATACTATTAATTATGAGAGTGATTATGCTTATGATATGAAAAGGCCCAAGCTTGGGGAAGCTATGTTTGATGAGAATGAAATATTTGAGAATATATTTGCTGAAATTAATCTTTGTCCCAAGCTTGGGGATGCTATGTTTAATGAAGATGATATTTTTAGCATCCCAAGTTTTGATATGTAAAGTTGTTGTGATGATAGCATGCCTCTTACCTATGATGATTGTATTGATGAAAGTGGGTTTGGAAGAGTGTCAACTTTAGGAAGTAGTTATCCCACTATTTTGGAGGATGTTGAATTTTATTGTGATGAATACGGAAGTGGATTTGGAAGAGTGACAACTTTATTTAGTGATTCCACTATCTTGGGAGAGGTTTCAGTCGATTATGATGAGAACGAAGTTGCTACTTATGATGATTATTGTGATGAAACTTATGCTATAAAAAGTAGTGATGATTATATTTATAAAACTTGTCATGATTATGATTACCCTTTTTCTAAATATTACTCTTTTAATGTGGAAACACTTTTTAGTGTTCTAGTCTGTTATGATACTCCCACTATTCCGAATGAGAAGAATTTTACTTATGTGGAGAGTAGTAAATTTTTATGCTTGTAGATCATGAAAAGAATGCTTTAGGTGCTGGTTATATTTTCAAATTCATTCATGATGCTACTGAAAATTATTATGAGGGAGGAACATATGCTTGTAGGAATTGCAATAATGTCAAGTTTCCTCTCTATGTGCTTAAAATCTTGAAGCTATGCTTGTTTTGCCTTCCTATGCTAGTTGATTATTGTTCCCATAAGTTGTTTGCTCACAAAATCCCTATGCATAGGAAGTGGGTTAGACTTAAACGTGCTAGGAATATGCTTCATGATGCTCCCGTTATGTTTCAATTCTTATCTTTTATGTGAGCATCATTGTCATCATCATGCCTAGCTAGAAAGGCATTAAAGAAAAGTGCTTGTTGGGAGACAACCCAATATTTATCCTTACTGTTTTTGTGTGTCCACATGATGATGCTTATGTGTTAATCATGTTTTATAGCTTTTGTTTCAATAAAGTGCCAAGTAAGACCTTTAGGATAGCTTACGGTGATAGTTGTGTTAATCTTGCTGAAAATCAGAAACTTTTGCGCCCAGTAAATTAGTTTTGTTAATTCACAGAAACATGCTCTTGATCTAATTTATTATGCCTTCTTAATTTGGTAGGATTTGTGGAGTTCCAGAAGTATACGTTTGATAAAAATTACTACAGACTGTTCTATTTTTGAAAAATTCTATTTTCTATGTGTTGTTTGCTTATTTTGATGAATCTATGAGTAGCATCAGAGGGTATGAACCATCGATAAGTTGGAGTACAGTAGATATTACATTAATATATATTAAGAATTATTTCATTACAGTACCTAAGTGGTGGTTTATTTTCTTATACTAACGGAGCTTACGAGTTTTCTATTGAGTTTTGTGTTGCGGAGTTTTCAAGTTTTGCGTAAAGATTCGATGTACTATGGAATAAGGAGTGGCAAGAGCCTAAGCTTGGGGATTCCCAAGGCACCCCAAGATAACATTCAAGTATAGCCAAAAGCCTAAGCTTGGGGATGCCCCGGATGGCATCCCCTCTTTCGTCTCCATTCATTGGTAACTTTACTTGGAGCTATATTTTATTCACCACATGATATGTGTTTTGCTTGGAGCGTCATTTTATTTTGTTAGTATTTGATTGCTGTTATTTATAATAATGTTTTGCATCTTTAGTTTCAATAAGAATGTCAAGGATGGCCTTTACCATGCTTATTTTGCTAGTATACATGTTGCTGTTTGAAAACAGAAAGTTTACCGCTGTTGCAAAAATTCCCTAGAAAAGTCAGAGCATGATATAATGTTGAAACTTTTTGCATAATGAGCTATGACAAATTTATTACAGTGGGAATTTTATTTCATAATTTTTGCAGTTAGGGAAGTATGATGAATCTTGCATTCTTTATAGACTATACTGTTTTGACAGATTGCTGTTATGTTTGCATTGTTTGCATATGTTTGCTTGTTTAATGATTCTATTTGAGGATAGGAGTATTAAATATGCAGAGGCATTTAGTATGCAATGTTGAACAATAATTTTATTGATTTGTTACAGTAGAAAATGATAAGGTTTTGCATTGGTTTATACTAACCTATCTCACGAGTTCTTGTTGAGTTTGTTGTGGATGAAGCTTTTGATAAAAAGAGAAACCATGATATGAGAGGAATTAAGGAGACACAAAAGTTCAAGCTTGGGGATGCCCAAGGCACCCCAAGATAATATTTCAAGAAGTCTCACGCATCTAAGCTTGGGGATGCCCCGGTAGGCACCCCACCTTTCTTCTTTAACAATTATCGGATAGTACTGGTTGAGTCTATGTTTTTGCTTCTTCACATGAGTTGTGCTATCCTTGCAATGTCATTTTATTTTGTTTTGCTTGCTGTTTGATTAGAGTACCAAGAACTTCGCATAGTTACATAATTATTTAGCTACTCATTGATCTTCACTTTTATCTTTTTGGAGTAGTTTGTCATTTACTCATGTGCTTCACTTATATCCTATGAGTAAATTGTTGAATGAGTTGAATGTCATAAATCTGAAATTATATATGCCTCATTTGCTTATCCCACGGGGAGTAATGACTTCACATCTAAGAAGTAGAGGTTGTAAATTTATTGAAGGTTAGCAAGGTCATTTGAACAATTTCATGAAAGAATAATGAAGGAAGAGACATTTCACATATAAATACACTATCCTAGACATCTTTTATAATTGGGAGCACTCAATATGACATGCTAAAGAGTTGATGTTGGACAAGGAAGACAACGTAATGGGTTATGTTTTCCGACATCTTAGTTAAAGTATATTGTCATGGATCATTCAAACATGTTGAGCTTGCCTTTCCCCCTCACGATAGCCAAAATTCCTTGCACCAAGTAGAGATACTACTTGTGCTTCCAAATATCCTTAAACCCAATTTTGCCATGAGAGTCCACCATACCTACCTATGGATTGAGTAAGATCCTTCAAGTAAGTTGTCATCGGTGCAAGGAAAAAAATTGCTCTCTAAGTATGTATGATGTTTTGGTGTAAAGAAAATATCTTTATACGATATTGTTACGGAAGCAATAAAAGCGACGGACTGCATAATAAAGGTCCATATACAAGTGGCAATATAAAGTGACATTCATTCGCATTAAGATTTTGTGCATCCAACCCTAAAAGCGCATGAGAACCTCTGCTTCCCTCTGCGAAAGGCCTATCTTTTACTTTATGTCTTTTACTTTATGCAAGAGTCAAGGTGATCTTCACCTTTCCCTTTTTTTATCCTTTGGCAAGCACCACGTGTTGGGTAGATCCTGATATATATATCCAATTGGATGTAAGTTAGCAAGAACTATTATTGTTGACATCACCCAAAGGTGAATACGTTGGGAGGCAACACTATAAGCCCCTACCTTTCTCAGTGTCCGATTAAAACTCCATAACCATTAGTATTGTGTGAGTGTTAGCAATTGTAGAAGACTATATGATAGTTGAGTATGTGGAGTTTGCTATTCTTGAAAATAAGATGAATTGCAATTGTTTGATAACTGAGAATGAAGTTTGCTAGTTTTCAAGAAAGTTTATGGTCTATGCTTTGATATGTGAATTTCTTGTTACTTTATCGTGAGAAGTTTTATGAGATGAACTACTGTTATGACATATTATCATGCTAGAAAAGGTGATTGAAATTATCATTGATCAAACCTGTGCACCCTCTAACATTCACACTTCATAAATTCTTTCTTTTATCATTTACCTACTCGAGGACGAGCAGGAATTAAGCTTGGGGATACTAATACGTCTCCAACGTATCTATAATTTATGAAGCATTCATGCTATTTTATTATCTGTTTTGAATGATTACGGGCTTTATTATTCACTTTTATATTACTTTTGGGACTAACCTATTAACCGGAGGCCCAGCCCATATTGCTGTATTATTGCCTGTTTCAGTATTTCGAAAAAAAGGAATATCAAACGCAGTCCAAACGGAGTGAAACCTTCGGCAGCGTGATTTTTGGGAAGAATATGATCCTGGAGACTTGGAGTTCATGTCAGAAGATCCTCGAGGAGGACGGGAGATAGGGGAGCCCCCCCCCTACTGGGCACGCCCCCTTGTCTCGTGGGCCCCTTGAGCACCCCCCCCCCCCGACCGACTTCTTTCGCCTATATAGTCCCACGTACCCTAAAAACATCCGGGAAGAAGATAGATCGGGGGTTCCGCCGCCGCAAGCCTCTGTAGCCACCAAAAACCTGTCGGCAGCCCGTTCCGGCACCCTGCCAGAGGGGGAATCCATCACCGGTGGCCATCTTCATCATCCCGGCGCTCTCCATGACGAGGAGGGAGTAGTTCACCCTCAGGGCTGAGGGTATGTACCAGTAGCTATGTGTTTGATCTCTCTCTCTCTCTCTCTCGTGTTCTCTCTATGGCACGATCTTGATGTATCGTGAGCTTTGCTATTATAGTTGGATCTTATGATGTTTCTCCCCCTTTACTCTCTTGTGATGAATTGAGTTTCCCTCTTGAAGTTATCTTATCGGATTAAGTCTTTGATTTGGGAACACTTGATGTATGTCTTGCCGTGTTTATTTGTGGTGACAATGAGATATCACGTGCCACTTGATGTATGTTTTGGTGACCAACTTGCGGGTTCCGCCCATGAACCTATGCATAGGGGTTGGCACACGTTTTCTTGACTCTCCGGTAGGAACTTTGGGGCACTCTTTGAAGTACTTTGTGTTGATTGGATGAATCTGAGATTGTGTGATGCATATCGTATAATCATGCCCATGGATACTTGAGGTGACAATGGAGTATCTAGGTGACATTTGGGTTTTGGTTGATTTGTGTCTTCAGGTGTTATTCTAGTATGAACTCTATGATGGATTGAGCGGAAAGAATAGCTTCATGTTATTTTACTACGAACTCTTGAATAGATAGAACAGAAAGGATAACTTTGAGGTGGTTTCGTACCCTACCATAATCTCTTGGTTTGTTCTCCGCTATTAGTGGCTTTGGAGTGACTCTTTGTTGCATGTTGAGGGATTGTTATATGATCTATCTATGCTATTATTGTTGATAGAACTTGCACTAGTGAAAGTATGAACCCTAGGCCTTGTTTCCTACCATTGCAATACTGTTTACACTCACTTTTATCATTAGTTACCTTGCTGTTTTTATTATTTCAGATTACAAATACTTATATCCACTATCTATATTGCACTTGTATCACCATCTCTTCGCCGAACTAGTGCACCTATACAATTTACCATTGTATTGGGTGTGTTGGGGACACAAGAGACTCTTTGTTATTTGGTTGCAGGGTTGTTTGAGAGAGACCATCTTCATCCTATGCCTCCCATGGATTGATAAACCTTAGGTCATCCACTTGAGGGAAATTTGCTACTGTCCTACAAACCTATGCACTTGCAGGCCCAACAACATCTACAAGAAGAAGGTTGTGTAGTAGACATCAGAGAGTCAGGCCCTTCCCGACGAGCCTTCCCCTTCTCTGCGACTGAGAACCTCTTCGGTGGCGCCATGGGAGATGGCAAGTAGTTGGGATGGGGAGAAAGAAGGAAGCATGGAGGGAGATGTACAGCGGAGGCTTGCGCCCTCCTGCATTTATAACCGGAAGGAAGCCAACCATCGGCCTCCACGATCGCAGGTAATCATGACCCGTTGCTGCATGCAGGGACTTTTCATGTCGAGCGGTTGCCGGGGCAGCGTGGGGAAGCGGAGACGCCCACGTCCAATCAAGCGCCACGTGGCGCCCAAGGCCGCAGGCTGATGGGGCCCGCGGCGCTCCGCACTTGCCCCTTCGCTTCTCCGCTAAGCCAAGTCCGAGCGCGCCTTGGGCCCGGGAGCTACTGTCGGTGTTCTGGGAACGGGGGTCCCCAGACTTGCCTTCCTGCGGCTTGCGGCCTGCGGCATGGCTCAAGTGGTGGCCCAGTACGGTCCATCTTCATCAGCGCAAGACTCAAGACCCTCGCGAGGGGCCAAGCCTTGCGGGGCGGACAATGCAAGGCTTCCTCGGGAACGGCCTCGCCAGGCAGGCTCGCGAGGAGGCGGAGAGATCAAGGCAGGGTACCTCGCGAGGTGCTCGTGACGCAAGCCATGACGATCAAGACCAGGCACAAACATGGAGTACCTAGGCATCAAGCAAAGGTTGCCATTTCGGTGCAACGAGACCAAGATCGACTGAGCGGTAGGATGGAAGTCACCGTGGATCCCAAGACGGTGTCATCGCCAGTGCTTTTGGCAGCCGAAGACCAACTTTAGTCAAGATAACTTGTACTAGATGTTCCCCTACAAAATGGTCGTTGTTGGCGCCCTTCTCGCTCAATATTTGGGAAGAGGCCCAGGGCCTCTATATATAGGACTAGCCACCACAAGGTAGGGGGACGATCGAAGAGAGCCCTAGACAGAGAGAGAGAGAGGCGATCGAACTCACCCAAGCAGTTCATCGCACTAGCTCAAGAACACCTCTCGCGAGGCTGTTCTTCCTTTGTACTATTCATCATCAGCCCCAGAGGCAATCCACCGCACCACACACTGGAGTAGGGTATTAAACCACAATGGTGGTCGGAACCAGTATATATCTCGTGGCCCTTGTGTTGTTCATCGTTTTCAGCCTAGATTTCATGAGGCGATCAAACGTAGATCAGTAGGGGAGAGATCTTCGTGCGCACACCAGAGTTCGAACCTTAAGGGTCTGCCGAAACCCAACATCCGACAGGTGCGCCTTCCTATGCAAGAGGGGAAGGCGTCCCATCCATGGATGCAAGGCTTGAGGCGGCACTGTCGGACGCCCCACCCTCCTGAGATCCTTGGTGGAGCAGCTGCTTCTTCTTCTTGGGAACGGCCTTTGTGGGGTGGGGAGCACCCTTGTCGCCTGGGTTCTCGACTGTTGCATCCTGGTAGGCGCTCTCGAGAGAGCACACTGCGTCCTTTTCTTCGCAGGTAACCATGATGATGCCGCAGTTTCCTGGCATCTTGAGGACATTGTAGCCGTGGTGCGTTGCCGCCATGCACTTGGCGAGAGCTGGCTAGCCGAGGATGGCATTGTACAACAGGCGAATGTCAGCGATGTCGAAGTCGATGAGCTCGGTGCGGTAGTTGTCACGCTTGCCGAAGGTGACGGGGAGGTGGACCTGCCCGATCGGGTGCGTGGAGTCGTCGGTCACCCCTGAGAAGGGCTTGGTAGGCTGAAGCTGGTGATACGGCACTTGAAGCCTGTTGAACATCTGGACCGAGAGAACGTTGAGCACTGCACTGCCATCGATGAGTGTCTTGGTGATGAGTACGTTGCTGATGATGGGCGACCAAAGCATTGGGAGCACGCCGGCTGTGGCCGCGCACTTGAGCTGGTTGGAGGAATCGAAGGTGATGGCATTTTTGGACCACCTGAGCGGGCGCGTTACCTCGAGCTTGGGGAGGGCTGCATTCACCTCACACGCGAACTGCTTGAAGATGCGATGAGAGGCTGCGGCCTGGGAGCCGCCCAGGATGCAGGCGATGGCATGGGGCTCTTGGAAGCCCCCGGCCCCCTTGTCCTGATGGTGGTCTTCGTTCCTTCTTGGTGGTGGTGGTAGCGAGACGGTCCTCGCGAGGCTGATCCCTCCAAGCACCCTCACAAGGCTGGCCCTGCTAGCGGTCCCCTCGAGGCTGGTCGCCGCCGTCCCAGCGTCCTCCACCTCATCCTCCTCCGTAACCGTAGCCTTGATCGTTGCGCTCGGGGCAATGACTGAGGCGGCCATCGCGGATGGCCCTTAGCTCCTGGCAGTTGTTGGTGTTGTGGTTGTGCACGTTGTGGAAGACGAAGAACGGGCGGCTGCCCTTGGAGGACTCTCGGTGATCATAGCCGCGCTTCATCTCTGGCTCAGCTTCAAGTACGGGTGGTCCCTTGTGCTTCACGTCCTTGGCCTTGGCCCTCTTGTCTTCTGGGTCTGCGTCAAGGAGCTCGAGGAGGGAGAGGCATCCCTCCTCAGCTCTCGCACACTTGGTTCCCATGTTGAACATCTCCAGGGCCGTGCACAGGTCTTCGTGTATAGCAAGCTCCACCGTGATCTTGACGTCGCGGATGCCATCAGTGAATGCAGAGATGATGGCTTCGTCCGACACCTTGGGGATCTTAAGGAAAACACTGTTGAAGCACTAGATGTACTTCTGCAGGGTCTCTCCTGGCTGCTGCTTGATGCGTCGCAGGTCACCCGCGGCCTTCAAGCGGTCGCGAGTGCCCTGGAAGTTGGTGATGAAGCACTCTCGCATCTTGTCCCAGGAGGAGATCAATCCTGCACGCCATCCTTGAGGGCCATGGGGAACCAGTTCGCCATGACCTTCTCGTCACCGCTGGCCACCTTGATGCTCAGCTCGTAGAGCTACAGAAACTTAGTAGGGTCGGCGGTGCCGTCGTAGCATGGAGGCGGGTTGGGCTCGAACTTCCTCGGCCAGACGACGATGTGCAACTCCAAAGTGAATGTGCGTCACCCTGCTATGGTCACGAGAGCCTACCGCGGAGGTGGAGCCTGGTCTTCGTGCTCGCATGCCGCCATCACAGGTGGCGCCTGGTCTTGGCGGGGCAGCGCCGGGAGCGCACGCGCATCTTCTTGTGGCTGCTGCACCACCTGGTAGCTTGCTTCATTTCATGCGGGCACCTGATGCTGCAGATCACGCTGAGGCACCACCCGCCTTGGCTCGACGATGGCGTCCTGCCTAGGAGGTAGAGGAGGTGCCCCGTGAGCCACGACTCCTGCAACAGGCAGTGGTTGAGGTAGCAAGTGGGATGGCATAGCAGAATCTACAACAGTGCTGACGACCTCGGCGATGCGGTCGAGCCACTCCTCCTAGAGGTCATCGACCGGGCAGTAGCGCAGGAGCTCATGTGCCATGAGCAGCACGGCCTGCGCGTTCGCCGGGCCATGACGAGCATGGAAGGATGAAGCAGCTGCAGTCAGTGACGGAGTAGCGGTGCCCCCGGTGCGGTGCACGGAAGAATGCAGTGAAGAGGCATGTTGCGTGTGGCCAATGGGCCCATGGAGGCATTCGCCACCGGCAACAGGGGTCGGCGGTGGCAGCCGTCGCCTGCCGGTGTTGTCTGAGCGACGCGGGCAGCAAGAGCGGCTCGGATTTCAACGTGGGCTCAGTGTGCGTCATCCATGGAAGCGGTGGAGTGGCAGCGAATCGACCGATGAAAGAGAGGCTCCGATGCACCCCTACCTGGCGCGCCAAATGTCGGATTTCGGGTTCCGCAAACCCTTGAGAGGTTCAAACTCTAGGGTGCGTGCGGAGATCTCAAACTCCCCAGTCTGCCTGCTCGCAAATCTCACAGTCTAGCACGACGAACTAGAAGGAAAGGGGATATAGTAGTTTACCCACGTTCGGGCCACCTTGCGGTGTAAAACCCTACTCCTGCTTTGTGGTTGATTTGCCTCGTGGGGCTGAGGATGAATTAGTACAGAGGAGAACAACCTCAGGAGGTGTGTTCTTGAGCTCGAGCGAGCTGGTGGGTGGAATAGGTTTGGTCGACTTGATCCCTCCTCCATGGTGGTGGCTAGGTCCTATTTATAGTGGCATTGGTCCTCTTCCCAAATGGAGGCGGGGAGGGATCCCACAACGGCCAAATTTGAAGGGAGACAAGTAGTACATCTTATCCTGACTAAAGTGGTCTTCGCCTGCAAAAGCCTCTGGTCATGACGCCGCGGTGGGCTCGGTGATGACCTCCGTCCTGTCGTCCTGGCGGTCTTGGTCTTGTTACACGGGAATGGAAACCTTTGGCTGCTTCCTCGGGACTCCGCGCCTACTGCTTGCCTCCTTTGCACCAAAGAGGAAATTGGTACACTGCGCCCACTGGCGCCCGCCTGGCCTTGATCATCATGGCTCACGTCAATCGAACCTCGCGAGGTGAGCCCTGCATAGAAATCTCTGCTCCTTGGGAGCCAGCCTGAGGAGGCCGCTCCGCCTAGAGGTCTTGGTGTCGTCTGCCTCGCGAGGGTCTTGGGTTGTCTATGCCGAAGCTGGGCCATACCAGGACGTCGATGGAGCCATGTCGTGGGCCACAGGCAGGCAAGTCTAGGTACCCCCATTCCCAAAACGCCGACACATAGTCAGAGGAATATGTATTTGACATGAAGAAAGCAGTAGCAATAAAACTGAACGATCATTATGCTAAGCTAACAGATGGGTCATCACATCATTCTCCTAATAATGTGATCTCGTTCATCAAATGACAACACATGTCTAAGGCTAGGAAACTTGACCATCTTTGATTAACGAGCTAGTCAAGTAGAAGCATACTAGGGACATAATGTTTTGTCTATGTATCCACACATGTATCAAGTTCCCGGTAAATACAATTCTAGCATGAATAATAAACATTTCTCGTGAATAAGGAAATATAAAATAACAACTTTATTATTGTCTCTAGGGCATATTTCCTTCAGTTTCCTCTCTGTGAACCGTGTCGGATTATGGTGTATATCGCAAACATTTGTGTTTTACCAACCATGTGTGTCGTAATGACCTAGAGAGCGTTATTTCACCATAATTTAATTGCTGCTATTTCATATTGTACCGGATTAGAATTTGAATGTATGCTATAGCTTAATTCATGTCCATCAGGTTCAAACAACCAATGCATTATTCGATTCATAGGTACATATGTTCAAGAATTACATAAGAACCAAATAAACAATGATGAACCACGGTTGTATAGTTGTACTATTAAAGACGGTAAATAACGGGGCGAAATACATTCTGGTTGTTGAACAAGGTGAAGCGGAATGCCCATATTGTGCCTCCTCCATGCAGAAGGCACGCACGACTCTAGTCCAACCCCTTGTGATGGCCGACCGCCCATCCTTCACGGTCTTCATGAAAACATCTATATAATCATCGTGTTCTGGTAGAAATACTTTAACCTTTGCATGCTCGCCAATCATAGTTTGAGAGGTAATCTTGAGTAAACTGCTTTGGGAACCACTCCAAAGGAAAAAAGATTTAGACATTGTCATCTAACACAACTCATTATGGGCCGTAAAAACAAGGCTGCAGAGTTCTTACTTATAATCCTGCAGTTCATTGTTGTCTTGGATAAAGTGTAAACAAATAGTTTAATTGCCATCTTTTGACCCATTTTACTAACAATCTTTATTAGCTTCCTCACTTGATGCTAGTTCATTGATATATCATTTCCCCATATGCAGAAAGGGTCGAAGTGCGGATCTTTACCAATGACATATGTACCTAAAAGCACCAAGTTAATATTAGAAGCTAAACAGCAATTGCACATTGATGTAGTACAACACTCTTTTATAATATCTTATAGCATCCAATATACTCACATATTAGATGAATTAACATCTTATATTATGGGCCATGTCGTGGAATTAACACGTCAGATGTCCTAGCAGAAGGACTTAGTCGTGGAGTCATTGCAACGAGATTAGCTTAAAGAGGTTAAACCGGACAAGGGACGCGAGAGTTCTATACTAGTTCGGCCCCTTACGATGAAGGTAAAAGCCTACGTCTAGTTGTCATGGGATTATTGGGGTTTTGATGAGCAGGGAGCGAATACGCTTTGCTTGGGCCTCGAGTTGTTGTTTCTTATTCCTGAACCGCCGCCGGGTCGTCCCTTTATATACACAAGTTGACGCCCAGCTGGTTTACAGAGTCCCGAGGCCGGCTCATACAAGTGTCCGGCTCGGTCTCTTCCTTTCCCTAACTTACAATACAAGTTATACGACTATGGTGGTTTACAACTATGGGCCCTAATCCGCCTTTGGGCTCTAGGCCTCTAAGCTTTAATAGTAGAAGGCCATCTTCTTTGTCTTCATGGGCTTCAATGCGGATGAGCGTGAACCGGCCCCTCCTGGGCAGTTTACACTCAGTAGTTATATCCTCAACATTAGGCCCCAGATTGATTTGAACCTGTTCATGTCAATCTTCAATACTTAGAAAAATTCCCTGAACATCTTCTTACGATCCTCGTAAACCGCCATGATATCTTCTCCCTGTAAACTTTGGTAAACCGCCATGATGTCATCTTCTGAATTTGCAGTAAATTGTCATGATGTTATCTCTATATAAAAAGGTTATAAAGATTCCCTTCATTAATGAACTTTCGAAGATCGAGGTGACAGTTGCGCCCCATTTTGCCGCTTCGGGCTCCTCGATTCTCGCACCTGTCACTTATCCCTTTGCCTTTATAAATAAGACCAGGGGTCCTTTCCATTTTCCCCCTTACCTCTTCGCATCTTCTTCCTCCTCGCGACCCTGAAGAGCTCAAGCATCACCGCCATCGTCGACCCTTGAATCTGCACCGACTAGGCCGCTGCATCAACCTGTTCGTACCAGAGACCTTGCGACACTCCTCCGCCACTACATGGCCCTGGTAAGTACTCCCTTCCTCAACTATCAAATCTGCATTAGGGTTCCAAGGTTCTTCGGTGTTCATCAGCGTTCATCGGTGATCATCTGCTTTTTCTTTAGCATCTCATTGAATCTAGCTAGGCCTGACCGCTTCTTCTCGTGGCCAAAGCCATAGTTTTAATCTGTCCCACCATAGCATCTCGTTGTTCCTGGATAGATCCCATCTGGACTGTTAATGTTCTACCGTCGCCATTTTTAGGGCTCAGAAAATTTTCTTTACTAGGCTGCGGTAGATCCAAAATTATAATACCATCTTGCGAAACCTGTTTCTTCAGTACTTAGTAAATTTCAGATGTGCTTCTTCCATTTGTAGGCGGTTTAACTTTTAGAAAATGATAATCCGCCAGGTACCATTAGCCCTAACATAAACCGCCATCTTAACTTGAGCATCAAAATCCGGTTTATCGTACATATATGCTCCAATTAAATCCCCCGGTTTAACACCGGTTTTTGCACATCAATCTTGAACCGTGAACCGGCTTTTGCACTTCCTTTACAGTTTGTCCTCCAAAATGGCCAAGCAATTCTCCTCTTGCAACTGGGTTCCTTCCCGGATCACAAAAACACAACTCAATGGATATGTTCTAACTGGCGCTTTGGCCAAGAAGGAGGTCATTCATTGGCGAGTCCCTGGCCCTGAGTGCCCTCCTGAACCTCAAGATGGAGAAGTGGTTGTATTTGTGCAGCATCTAGACCAGGGGTTTAGCCCTCCCGGGTCAAAGTTTTTCCGGGGTGTACTTGCCAACTTCCAACTCCATCATCAAGACATTGGACCGAACTCTGTGTCCAATATCTGCAATTTCCAAGTATTCTGTGAAGTTTACCTTCAAGAAGAACCAACTGTTGAACTCTTTAGGGACTTCTTTCACTTGAACTGCCGCACTAAATTTTCTGACGGCCCCAATACTGAACTTGGTGGAGTGTCGATTCAGAAGAGGAAAGAACTCGATTTTCCTCATGCCAAACATCACAGCCACCCCAAAGATTGGAATCAAACATGATTCTATTGTCAGAACACCGCTCCCGCTGATGAAAACCCTCTACCGGGCTACCGTGCTCACCGGCTCAGCAATGGACATCCACTGCCTCAGCGGCTCACTGCTAAAGAAAGACAAACATATGCACCTCAACTTGCTAAGCTCCGAGCTCTGCTAGCGAACGGCTTAACACGCATTGATCTCGTCCGTTGCTGGGTATCATGGGGTATCCTGCCTATAAGCCGCCGCACCAGGTTGATGCATGAGTATACCGGGGACGTCAAGGACCCTCAACGGCACCATGAAATACAGATGACTGATGATGAAGTCACCAAGTCTGTCAAGAAGATGCTGGATGAACCGATCGCTTAATGTAGTAAGACTGGGCTGCGTCCCTTTTATGCGTCCAACAAACCGCCAGCTGTAAGACTTTATCTTTATGCTTTTTAATCCGTCCTTCGCTTTAACATTTTGTCTGATAACCTTTTGTTTACTGTTACAGGCCAAAGATCATTTCTGGAAGAGGAAAACTAAAGATAAACCGGCGAAAGCTCAAGACAAACCGGCAAGGGCTGCTCGTGCTAAGAGCAAGGCCATCAAGAGGCCAGCAAAGAAGAAAACCGCCGAATCCTCTGATCCGCCCGAAGATGTTGATGATTCGGAACAAGAGGTAGAACTTGACTCCCTCGGTTCATTTTTCATACATCTTATTGACAATGAACATTACTAGGATGATGCGGAAGCTAGTCGTGCTGATCATGTAGAGGTAATCTCCCTTTCCTCCAATTCCGATCTTGTGCCAGTAAGAAAAATCCGTCGCGCAGTCCGGAAAGTGAAACGTTCACATCCTTTCACTCATTTGGATCCACAGCATCCTGAAGCTCGTCGCACAACCCGGCATAGTGGCCAGCAAGTCACTTCTTCCGGTTTACCAGAAACTCCAATCCGGAAGCGCCATGCAGAGGTCTCTTATAATTCTAACAAGTCCTATCCCTTGGCGGGTTACTTCTGATACCCTCTTAATCCGTCTGACTTGAATTATCAGGTAACTTCCAATTCATCCTCTGGTGATTCATCAACCACGCAAATGCCTCCCCTCAAGACCGTCCCCGGGTAAGTATAATAATTTTAGCTTTGCCTTCTAGCGCCGGTTTACCATATTAATCCTCTGTGTGCCATTTTGAAGCGCCAAAGCCCTATTTAGCAAGAAGGCGAAAACAAATGCTCCCATTGATGAGATTGAACCGGATAGGACCTCAGAAGGTGTTGGCGGAGATGTTGATATTGCCATGGATGATCCTATGCCACAAGGTCAGGCCACTGATGCTGATCCGCCCGAAGTTAACCCAGCGAGCCCTCATATCAATCCACCAAGCCCACAAGCCAATCCTCCAAGTCCGACTGCTGATCTGCGAGCCCTGCCAAGGCTTCAGACAAACCGGCGAGCCCAAATGCAGCAATTGTTGATGTTGTGATTACTGGGGTTGGCCATACTTCTCCTTGTAATCATGTCGCTTTGTCAAAGCACAGTGCCAAAGTGGAATCTACTACTGAAGGGAAAGGCAAGTGGAAGACTGACGTGTCAAGTTATGCTCATCTCCCCGCTCAAGAACTTCATTCTGGATACATAAACCGCCTATACACCAGCCGTGACTATGAGGCCAGTTTGGTTAATTTGATGAAGGAGCGTTATGAGGTAACTTCCAAACACTTCATAAATTTTCTTTGCACTATATATCAACTCCATTGTAGCCCCCAAGGGCCGGTTTATCTCTTCAAGATGAACTGGACTTTTAATAAAAAGAATTTCAACTATGTAGCCCCCAAGGGCCGGTTTACCTTTTTAAGATGAACCGGGACTTTCTGTTCCATACTTGTCCTTGTTGAATTCCTTCACCTTAGAGTTTTCTGATCAATTACACATTAGCACCCATGTGCCAAGATCAATACTTGTATTGAGCCTTGGGACTTCGAAAAATAGTCAAAAAGAAAACAATCCGCATTAGCCCCCAAGTGCCAAGTGTATAACTTGTTATGTGCTTGGGACTTTGAGAAAAAATCTTAATATCTTCATCATCTATCTTTTTCAGGCTGACTTGACCAACAAAGATTCTCAGATTGCTAATCTTCAAGAAAACATTAAGTCCCAGCAAGCAGAAACCTCCAAGGCCAAAGAGGAACTAAAAGGCGCTTTGACTGCCATGGAGCAATTGAAGGACGGTTTCAAAAGTGAGCGGGCGGATTGGGAAACAGAGAAGGCTGCTCTTTTAAAGCGGGCTGAAGATGCCGAAGCAGCGCTTAAACTGGTGGCAGAGGAGCTAACTGGGCTGAAGCATCAAGTCAATGCTATGACTTCAGCAATATTTGTACCCTTTGTCAGCACCTTCCTTAAAAAAATTGAAGTTTTCGGTTTAACAGTAAATTCTTAAACCATGTGCAGGTAGTCGTGTTGCTCATCTGGGCTCAGATATGCGGATGAAGTTGAAAGCAGCCTACACACTGATAGAACAATTGTATACTGGAGCTCAACGAGTCATCAGTGGGGCCTCTTTCAACAAACCGGCACCAACTTTGATCAAAGATAGGTTGACCAAACTATCTATGACACCAGCCCAGATGGAAGAGGTAAAGTGATCTGCTGCAAGGGCTGGCACTTTAACAGCACTGACTCGGGCCAAAGCGTGGATTGCTGATCTTGATCCGGCAGATATCGCAAAGGGCTATCCAGGTCAACAAGAAGACGGATTAGACTTTGATAATGAATCCCTCAAAGTTTTGACAAAAGAGATGCGCCCACTGGCAAGCCAATTGGCTGAAGAGGTTGACTTATCTGTCTACCGGTCCAACTATGACGCAGATGGCAAATGAGTTGACGCAGCTGTGAAAGAAGCTCAAAATCTAATCCCTCCAATCCGTAAGCACACCTATGCCCCTGACATTGAACCATCCAACCTTATAAGCAACGAAGCTGTCTTTCAAGCCTTAACCAAGATTGATTGGACCACCCTTGACTTCCAGCCACTTGGTGAGGAGGAGGAGGTTGAACCGATGCGAGATGATCCTTCAACTTCACGTCAGCCTGGTGATGAATCATAATCCGTCAGCTGGTTTGATGGACAACAAACAATTATTCTTTTGGGCATCTGAGCACCTTGTAGTAGGCTAGTTGAAATACTTTTGATCTCCTGCCATCGTGCACTGCCACTTGATATTTGTAATCCGGCATAATTGCTGCTATGCTTGCTTTATTTGCCTTGGTATTTCGTATAAAATCCTGCCTTCTGCATTTGAAATGCTTAAACATGTCCTGGTGGTTTACCGCCGGACAAGTTATGATACCCAATAGAGAACCCGAATTCTCATAACCAAGGTTATAAAGTAATGAAATATGAAATATATCATACCTGTGATATGAAATCACTTTTGTTGTTTTACCACCTTGTGTAGTAAGGGTGATAACCCATACCTTGAGTGTTTGAAAACACCTACCGCATCGTGCTGGTGCGTAATAAGCCATGCCGGGTTATGATAAACACCGGATGATCATCCTGGCGACTTATAGTCAATGCCAGACCGGATTAAGAGATGCTGATTCATAATTGATTATATGCTAACAGCTGATAACTGTAAGCCACGCCGGGTTAAGAAACACCAGGTGGATGTAATGACATATAGTCTGGTCGGGTCAATAGACGCCGGTTTAACTTAGAACCTTATCAAAAGAGATGAAACTTTGCAAAAACAAAATCAAATAAAACTTGTAGTCAAGGCTTTTCGAGGGTTGCCAGGCCCAAATTCGAGGCTTTTCGTGGGCTGCCAGGCCGCTGAGTTAAACCATTTGACAAAGCCTTTTAAGATGGGCCTCCAACTAACCAATCGTCGTTTTAACTTTGACAAGTTTAGGGTCTGTATAAGAGTAACTTGTCAAACGTTCAGCGGGTCATACCAGGATTACCTGGATAGGAGTAGCTTACATGATGAAGGCAGGTTAACCTGGGGTTTTAGGTGAATACACCAGGCTTCCAAGCCGTGGGTCGATACCCAATTACAAGGGTCCTTTCAAACTCTTTGTTGCTTTACACAAAGAGCCCCCAAGTAACTTTGTGAGTTGTGCTCAATGGGTGCCTATGTTTGAGTTGTGCTTTTAGCAACAATACTCTCTTTGGCCACTTGGGTGTAAAGCTCCCAAGCTGTATTGCAGCATGATAGCCGGTTTAATGGACAAACAGAACGTCACTTTGTAAGCAGAAGCCCCCTTGTAACCAAGAAATATTGGAAGAACGGCAGAGGCCCTGCTTGTAGCAAGTTGTGATGCCCCCGATTCAATCGTACACTAATCATACATGCACACGTGTACGATCAAGATCAGGGACTCATGGGAAGATATCACAACACAATTCTAAACACAAAATAAAGACATACAAGCTTCATATTACAAGCCAGGGGCCTCAAGGGCTCGAATACAAAAGCTCGATACACAAGCGAGTCAGCGGAAGCAACAATATCTGAGTACAGACATAAGTTAAACAAGTTTTGCCTTAAGAAGGCTAGCACAAACAACAACGACCGAAGAGGCAAGGCCTCCTGCCTGGGACCTACTAACTACTCCTGGTCGTCGGCGGGCTCCACGTAGTAGAAGGCACCCTCTGGGTAGTAGTAGTAGTCTGCGGGGGTGGCCTCTGGCTCCATGGATCCACCATCTGGTTGCATCAACCGGGAAGAAGAAAGAAGGGGGAAAAGGGGTAGCAAAGCAACCGTGAGTACTCATCCAAAGTACTCACAAGCATCAGATCTATACTAAGTATGCACTGGTATCAAATGGAAGGTTTGTATCTGTGGACTGAACTGCAAAATGCCAGAATAGAGGGGGAGGGCCTAGCCTATCGAAGACTAGCATTTTCACGCAGCTCCGAGCATCTTGCAGCATGTAGAAGAGTAAAGAATAGCAGTTTATAATTAACAAGCATGTTGTAACATTAATGCCCAGAGATCCTTCCTTGACTCCTTGCGAGAAAGCAATCCCGGAGCCACATATCTCAAGTATCCATTTGTAGTTGTATAAGATCAGGATATAAGTCTGAACTTCCATTACCATGGACACGGTATTCAAATATATAACTTCCCTGCAGGGGTGCGCCACGTTACCCAACACGCTCAATCACTCTGGCCGGACACACCTTTCTGGGGTCAATGCCCGCCCTCGGAAGATCAACACGTCGCAGCCCTACCTAGGCTCAGTAGAGAGGTCCCCGCCGGTCTACATCCTAAGCACTCCGGGGTCTTGCGCCCATCGCTCGCAGCACTCCGGGTCGTTGCGAGCAGGGTGGATACCAGCACTGCCTCAGATGGCCAGCACGATCTGACCGTGCCGCACTGTTGAACTGGACGTCTGACAAAGCTTCGGCTGATACTGCGACATCGAGGCCCATAACTATTCTCGCATAGTGGTTAGTGCGTAAAGGCCAAAGGCCAACTCAGAACAAATATCCAAACCTGTTAGTGCATTATTAAAATGAGTGACGGCTGTCGGGTCAAGTCCGGAGCTATCACCCCCTCCCGGCTGATACCGCTAAACAACCAGCTGCCACTGTCACATCACACGGGTGCTCTCCTGGCCCGCCCGACTTTCACAACGGTCTCCAGTAAAGTCAAGGTAACTGTGTGTCCAGACATCAAGGGGAAAACCCGAGGAATCACCCCAGGTGGATTCCACTCAATGTAATCATCAAGGTGAACATAAGAGGGACCACCCTCGAGGTTCACACTTGAGGTGTTGAACGACGGAGCCGTATCGGGAATGGTGAAAGAGGAAATCACCCTCGATGACCGCGACCGAATAGCTACACTACAGAATTATCATCAGGAGTGCGTTATGAGGGATCACCCTCGGCACTCGATAGTAGCTCTGCAGAGTCGAGCAACTAAAGGGGCGTGATGTGATGTGAGGTGTCGGGCTCTGGTCGTCGATCATGTTGATCGAGGCATCGATGATGAAGCAGGGGCAACAAGGACAAGTGGGGGTCACTGATGGATCACTAACCAACCTATACTAAGCAGTTTAGGATAAGCAGGTAGGTAACAAAAGCATGTACAAAAGCAGGCTATGCATCAGAATAGGAGCAAACAATAACAGTAGCAAAATCTAATGCAAGCATGAGAGTATAGAATGGGCAATATCGGGATGATCAAAGGGGGGGGGGGCTTGCCTGGTTGCTCAGGCAAGAAGGAGGGGTCGTCGGTGACGTAGTCGATCACAGCAGCATCGGCAGCCGTCTCGGGGTCTAACGGAGAGAAGAGGGGGAGAAATAGTAAATATAAAGCACACATAGCATCACAAAGCATAATGTGGCAATATGCTGTGCCGGGAGTGACCTAACATAGGCTACACGATATAGGTGAAGGGGGGATTCAACCGGGAATGTTTTCCCAGTTCCGGACCTGCGTCAGACAGATGACCGGAGGGGGAATGTCCCATGTTCAGCATGCTAGGGGCATGTGACAGATGAACGGACCACATATTCAGATTCGTTGGATTTTTCTGAGCAACTTTCATATAGAAAACATTTTCATCGGAGTTACGGTTTAATTTCTATGAATTTTCAAAGTTTAAACAATAATCTAGAATTATTTAAATTAACAGAAAAGGAATTATGACATCAGCATGACATAGGTGTGACGTCAGCAGTCAACAGTCCGGTTGAATGGGGTCAAACCTGACATGTGGGTCCAGTGGGACCCACTGGTCAGTGACTGGACTAATTAACAGTGTTAATTGGACTAATCTAATACTATTTAACAAGCGGGGCCCAATATCAGTGTCTAATTGGTGAATAGATTAATTAATCAATTTAATTAACAGATTTTCTATTTATCTAAAACGTTTTATTGACTCGGCCCCACATGTCAGTGGGTTGAGCCAGTGAACGAGTCAACTGGGCCCACCCATTAGTGGCTCAGTGGGCCCCATACGTCAACGCCAGGTCAGCCTCCCCGGCGTCGGCGCCGGAACCACGCCGGCGACCAAACCTGCACTGGCGTGGCCTCGGAACTCGCCGGAAAACGCGCTACGGCCACCGTTTTGCGCGCGCGAGGTGGCGTTCGAAAGAGGGGAGCGAGGCGCGTCGCGTGGCGCTAACGATTGGCCTCGGGAAGGCCTAAAACGACGGCGGCACGCGGCGAGGCGGACGACGGAGTTCGGACATCTCCGCCAACGTCGACAAAGGGCACGAGGAGACGAGCTGGAGGCTCGGGCGACACCAGGGAGGCGCCCTGAGCACGTTGACGTGCTTGCCCGACCTTGGTAACGACTACAGCGACGCCGACTAGCTGTGTGGCAGAGCTCAGCGTGGCCATCCATGGTGATGGCGATTACATGCACGGAAAAGAGCGGCAGAAGGAGGGGGAGGAGCGGAGCTCACCATGCGGCTAAGAAAAGCCCTCGACGGCTTTGTAGCGCAGGGGAGGTGACAAACAGAGCGGTGGAGCTCCGGTGATCCAATGCAGACGCCGGTTCAATCTGGGGCCAGCGGCGTTCCCCCGCAGCAACGGCTGGCCCCATGCGATGAGGACGAACACGGCGGAGCTCGTGGACATGCCAGCTTGGCGCGGGGCGGCCGGTGGCCGCGGGATCAACGTCTAACGGTGACGACGGCGTCGGGCAATGTGGGGGGGGGAGAGACAGCCAGAGGGAGAGCAGGGTCGATCTGGAAGGTGAGAGAGGGGAGTGGTGAGCGAGGGGGCAAGTGGGAGAGGGGAACAAGGAACCGGGAGCGTTGGAGGCCTTATCCCCTCCCGGCGTCGCCGGCGAGGTGGTTGGGGGCAGCCATGCCCCTGTAGCGACCGAGACGGAGGAACGGGGAGGGGGAGCGACCGGGAGGTCAGGTGGGCTGGCTCAGGTGGGTGGTCGATTGGGCCGGCCAGTTAGCCGAGGCCCAAAGGCAGTCAGGGGAGTTTTCCTTTTGTCTTTTCTATTTTGCATTTTATTTTTGCTCTAAAAGACTTTTGTAAAAAGTGTAACTTGTCTCAATAATTATTATGTAGTATTTAGCACTGCCTCAAGAAGTTTAAGAAGTAGTTGGAAAGCCTTAGAATTTTGATAAATTTAAAAGTGACTTAAAAATATTATTTTGACCCCTGTCTTATTCATTTAAGGGCATTTAAATAATTTATAAATATGGGTTTCAACAGGACAAATATCCAGAGATTATTTACAAGACTTTGAACATTTTGTTTTCATGTTTGAGAAATTTGAATCTTGGATTTTTATTTTAAATTTGAATTTGGATTGTGACTTGGATCAACCGAGGATTGGCAAGGATGCCGGTTTATTATATTGATCATAATATATACATTGTCAAAATATGTACATAATGAGAACCTATGGCTCAGGTGTAGTAAGGCCGTAGAAGAGCGATATTCCACGGCCGACGGGTCTCCTCCTCCGATTTGCTTGAGTCGTTGTGCTCGCGAACGTCGACGAGGTAGTATGATCCGTTGTGCAGATTCTTGCTGACCACAAAGGGCCCTTCCCAAGGTGGGGATAACTTGTGCATATCGGTGTGGTCCTGGATGAGCCGGAGCACTAAGTCGCCTTCTTGAAAGGTTCTTGTTCTAACCCGGCGGCTGTGATAACGCCGCAGGTCTTGCTGATAAACCGCCGAACGAGCCAACGCCATGTCCCGTTTTCATCTAACAGGTCCAGTGCTTCTTGACGTGCTTGCTCATTGTCCGCTTCAACATAATTGGCAACCCGGGACGAGTCATGACGAATATCACTTGGGAGTACCGCCTCTGCCCCATAAATCATGAAGAAAGGTGTATAACCTGTAGATCGGTTTGGGGTGGTGTTTATGCTCCATAACACAGATGGTAACTCCTCCACCCAACAACCCGGCGTCCTTTTCAAAGGAACCATAAGCCGGGGCTTGATACCCCTCAAGATTTCCTAATTGGCTCTCTCAGCTTAACCATTAGATTGGGGGTGAGCCACAGATGATACATCAAGCCGGATGTGCTCTCATTGACAAAAGTCCTCCATCTCGCCTTTGGAGAGGTTCATGCCATTATCTATGATGATGCTGTGTGGAAAACCAAATGGAAGATCACCTTTTTGATAAATTGAACCACCGTGGTTGCGTCACGCTTGCTTACTGGCTTCGCTTCAACCCATTTAGTAAACTTGTCAACCGCCACCAACAGGTGGGTCTTCTTATCTTTGGATCGCTTGAAAGGCCCTACCATGTCAAGCCCCCAAGTAGCAAACGGCCAGGTGATGGGAATCATCTGTAGCTCCTGAGCTGGAACATGAGCTTGTCGTGAGAATTTTTGACAACCGTCGCACCGCCTCACCAAGTCCTCAGCATCTGCATGAGCCGTCAGCCAATAGAAACCATGACGAAAAGCTTTAGCAACCAAGGATTTTGAACAGGCGTGATGACCACAGTCTCCTTCGTGGATTTCTCGTAAAATCTCATGGCCTTCTTCAGGAGAAACACAGTGCTGGAACACACCAGAGACACTGCAATGGTCTAACTCGCCATTGTGAACCACCATGGATTTGGATCACCGGACTATCTGTCTGGCCAAGATTGCATCCTCTGGCAACTCGTCCCGGTTCATATACGCCAAGTATGGAACCGTCCAATCCGGAATAACATGTAAATCAGCCACCAACTGTGCCTCCGGATCAGGAATAGCGAGGTCCTCCTCTGTAGGCAACTGAACTGACGGGGAATAGCGAGGTCCTCCTCTGTAGGCAACTGAACTGACGGGTTGTGTAAGACATCCAGAAAGGTGTTGGGTGGCACCAGTTTACGCTGAGACCCCAGCTAGCTTAAAGCATCAGTTGCCTCATTTTTGCGCCGATCAATGTGCTCCACTTGATAACCCTTGAAGTGACCAGCAACAATATCCACCTCTCGTCGGTAAGCCGCCATGAGTGGATCCTTGGAATCCCAAGTACCTGAAACTTGCTGGGCTACCAGATCCGAGTCTCCAAAGCTTCGTACCCAGCTTAAGTTCATTTCCTTAGCCACTCGAAGACCATGGAGTAAGGCTTCATACTCAGCTGCATTGTTAGTACAAGGGAACATTAAACAAAGAACATAACGAATTTTATCACCTCGAGGGGAAGTAAGGATAACTGCAGTCCCCGAGCCCTCCAATTGCCTGGATCCATCAAAGTGAATAGTCCAGTATGTACTG
Organism: Triticum aestivum; assembly: GCF_018294505.1. NCBI lineage: Eukaryota > Viridiplantae > Streptophyta > Magnoliopsida > Poales > Poaceae > Triticum > Triticum aestivum. The sequence goes on from NC_057798.1 coordinate 352,496,093, forward strand.
TCCGATTTGTCCTCCTGTATCTGCAACTCTGTCCATCATTGATGAAATCCACAAGGGCCTGGGATTTGATAGTTGTTTGAGGCATATACTTCAAACCGTGTGGTCCAAGTTCAATAGCCCACTTAGCAACTCGGCCAGTTGCCTCCCTGTTCTGGATGATATCCCCCAAAGGAGCAGAACTGACTACTGTGATGGGATGACCTTGAAAGTATTGTTTAAGCTTTCGGCTTGCCATGAAAACCCCATATACCAGCTTCTGCCAATGCAGGTATCTTTGCTTTTACTCAATGAGCACTTTGCTGATATAATAAACCGGCCTCTGAACCGGGTGCTCCTTCCCAGCCTCCTTGCGCTCCACCACCATAGCTACACTGGATGCCCGGGTATTAGCAGCCACATATAACAGCAGTGGCTCCTTATCAACTGGAGCAGCAAGAACCGGCGGTTCAGCCAACTGCTTCTTTAAGTCCTCAAATGCCGCATCAGCAGCATCATTCCAGACAAAGTTGTATGTCTTCTTCAACATCTGATACAAGGGGATCGCCTTCTCTCCCAATCTGCTGATAAACCGTCTCAAAGCCACGATACGACCCGCCAAACATTGAACATCATTGATACATGGCGGTTTAGCCAGGGATGTGATAGCCTTGATCTTTTCTGGATTAGCCTCAATGCCTCGGTTGGACACCAAAAAACCCAAGAGTTTGCCAGCCGGTACACCAAAGACACACTTAGCCGGATTGAGTATCATTTTATAAACTCTCAGATTAACAAAGGTTTCTTGCAAATCCGTGATGAGTGTCTCTGCTTTCCTAGACTTCACCACAGTATCATCCACATAGGCATGAACATTGCACCCAATCTGATTATGAAGACAATTCTACACACAGCGTTGATAAGTTGCCTGGGCACTCTTGAGCCCAAAGGGCATAGACACATAACAGAAGGCTCCAAAGGGAGTGATGAAAGATGTCTTCTCCTGGTCCTTAACTGCCATCTTGATCAGATGATAACTAGAATAAGCATCCAAGAAACTCAAACGCTCATAGCCTGCCATAGCATCAATGTTTTGATCAATACGAGGGAGGGCAAAGGGATCAGCTGGGCAGGCTTTGTTCAAATCTGTGTAATCCACACACATCCGCCAAGTGCCGTTTTTCTTAAGTACCAACACCGGATTATCCAACCACTCTGGGTGAAACACTTCCACAATAAACCCTGCTACCAACAGCCGGGCTACCTCTTCACCAATGGCCTTGCGCCGCTCTTCATCAAAACGGCGAAGAAACTGTTTGACCGGTTTGAACTTCGGATCAATATTAAGAGTGTGCTCAGCGAGTTCCCTCGGTACACCTGGCATGTCAGAAGGTTTCCATGCAAAGATGTCCCGGTTCTCACGGATGAACTCGATGAGCATGCTTTCCTATTTCGCATCCAAGTTGACGCTGATGTTGAACTACTTGGATGAATCGCCAGGAACAAAATCAACCAATTTAGTCTCATCAGCCGATTTAAACTTTAAGGCCGGATCATGCTCTGTAGTTGACTTCTTTAGAGAGGTCATATCTGCCGGATCAACATTGTCCTTATAAAACTTCAACTCCTCCATTGCACAAACTGATTCAGCATAAGCCGCATCTCCTTCCTCGCACTCCAGCGCAATCTTACGGCTACCATGAACCATGATGGTCCCCTTATGGCCCGGCATCTTGAGCTGTAGATAAACATAACACGTCCTTGCCATGAATTTAGCATAAACTGGCCGTCCAAACAAGGCATGGTATGGACTTCTGATCTTGACCACTTCAAAGGTCACCGTCTCGGATCATGAATCATGATCATCTCCAAAAACCACCTCCAGAGCTATCTTACCAACCGGGTAAGCCGATTTACCAGGCACCACACCGTGAAAAACGGTATTTGATGGTCTAAGGTTCTTATCTGTCAACCCCATACACCGGAAGGTTTCATAATACAAGATATTGATACCGCTCCCTCCGTCCATGAGCACCTTGGTGAACTTATAACCTCCAACCTACGGTGCAACCACCAAAGCTAGGTGGCCCGGATTGTCAACCCGGGGCGGATGATCCTCCGGCTCCAGACAATAGGCTGCTCAGACCAACGTAGATAACGAGGCACTACCGGTTCAACAGAGTTTACTACCCTTTTATGGAGCTTCTGATCGCGCTTGCACAAACTAGTAATGAAGACATGATACTGTCCCCCGTTTAACTGCTTCGGATTGCTCTGATAACCCAACTGCTGCTGATTCCCCTGATTACTCTGCTGATTGTGACCGCCTTGGTTGTTCTGATTGCCCTGATTATTCTGAAATCCTGAGCTTGAACCGCCACCACCATAACCAGGCCCGTGAAATCCTAGACCGGAACTACCGGGTGGACCCTGATCATACCGGAAGAGATCAGAGTTTAAGAATTCCCTCATGATGTGACAATCCTTCTAGAGGTGTGTGGCCGGAACCTCCTTTGTCCCGTGCTTTCGGCAGGGCTGGTTTAACAAGCGTTCCAGATTCATTCCTCCACCACGCTGCGGCGGTTTACCCTTAGGGCGCTGCATATTGCCCTGTGATACGTCCATTTTGCATCATGCTTTTATATCAATATTTATTGCATTATGGGCTGTTATTACACAATATATCTCAATACTTATGGCTATCCTCTCTTATTTTACAAGGTTTACCATGAAGAGGGGGAATGCCGGCAGCTGGAATTCTAGCTGGAAAAGGAGCAAACGTTGGAAACCTATTCTGCACAACTCCAAAAGTCCTGAAACTCCACGAAACAACTTTTGGATTTAATAAGAATTAATGAGCGAAGGAAATAGGCCAGGGGGGCCACACCCTGTCCAGGAGACAGGGGGCGCCCCCCCCCTATAGGGCGCGGCCCCCTATCTCTTAGGCCCCCTAGTGGGCCTCCGGCATCCATCTTCTACTATATCATCACTTTTACCCTGGAAAAAATCGTGGGGAAGCTTACGGGACAAAACTCCATCGCCACGAGGCAGAACCTTGGCGGAATCAATCTAGGGCTCTGGCGGAGCTGTTCTGCCGGGGACACTTCCCTCCGGGAGGGGGAAATCATCACCAACAATCCTCTCATCGGGAGGGGGTCAATCTCCATCAACATCTTCACCAGCACCATCTCCTCTCAAAACCCTAGTTCATCTCTTGTATCCAATCTTGTATCAAAACCACAAATTGGTACCTGTGGGTTGCTAGTAGTGTTGATTACTCTTTGTAGTTGATGCTAATTGGTTTACTTGGTGGAAGATCATATGTTCGGATCCTTTATGCATATTATTACTCCTCTTATTATGAACATGAATATGCTTTGTGAGTAGTTACGTTTGTTCCTGGGGACATGGGTGAAGTCTTGCTATTAGTAGTCATGTGAATTTGGTATTCGTTCGATATTTTGATGAGATGTATGTTGTCTTTTCCTCTAGTGGTGTTATGTGAACGTTGACTACATGACACTTCACCATTATTTGGGCCTAGTGGAAGGCATGGGGAAGTAATAAGTAGATGATGGATTGCTAGAGTGATAGAAGCTTAAACCCTAGTTCATGTGTTGCTTCGTTAGGGGTTGATATGGACTCATATGTTTAATGTTGTGGTTAGGTTTACCTTAATACTCCTTTTTGTAGTTGCGGATGCTTGCAATAGGGGTTAATCATAAGTGGGATGCTTGTCCAAGTTAGGGCAGTACCCAAGTACCGGTCCACCCAAATATCAAATTATCAAAGTACCGAACGCGAATCTTATGAACGTGATGAAAACTAGCTTGACGATAATTCCCAATGTGTCCTCGGGAGCTCCTTCTTCATTATTAGAATTTGTCCAGGCTTATCCTTTGCTACATAAAGGATTGGGCCACCTTGCTGCACTTTACTTACTTTATTTACTTTTTGCTCGTTACTATTTATCTTATCACAAAACTATCTATTACCTACAATTTCAGTGCTTGTAGAGAAAACCTTACTGAAAACCGCTTATCATTTCCTTCTGCTCCTCGTTGGGTTCGACACTCTTACTTATCGAAAGGACTACGATAGATACCCTACACTTGTGGGTCATCAAGACTCTTTTCTGGCGCCGTTGCCGGGGAGTGTAGCGCTTTTGGTGAGTGGAACTTGGTAAGGAAACATTTATATAGTGTGCTGAAATTTTCTGTTACTTGTCACTATGGAAACTAATCCTTTGAGGGGATTGTTTGGGGTATCTTCACCCCAACCAGAAGAGCAAATAGATGCTCCTCAACCTACTGAACTTTTTGAAAATATTCACTTTGAGATTCCTTTGGGTATGATAGAAAAACTGTTAGCTAATCCTTTTGCAGGAGACGAAACATTGCATCCCGATTTACACCTTATCTTTGTGGATGAAGTTTGTGGATTATTTAAGCTTGCAGGTATTCCCGATGATGTTGTCAAAAGGAAGGTCTTCCCTTTATCTTTGAAGGGAGATGCAATGACATGGTATAGGCTATGTGATGATGCGAGATATTGGAATTATAAGCGATTGAAGTTGGAATTTCACTAGAAGTTTTATCCTATGCATCTTGTTCATCGTGATTGTAATTACATATATAACTTCTGGCCTCGCGAAGGAGAAAGCATCGCTCAAGCTTGGGGGAGGCTTAAGTCAATGTTGTATTCATGACCCAATCATGAGCTCTCTCGGGAAATGATTATTTGAAATTTTTATGCTCGGCTTTCTCTTGATAATCGCAACCTGCTCGATACTTCCTGTGTTGGTTCCTATATGCTGAAGACTATTGATTTCAAATGGGACTTATTGGAAAGAATTAAACGCAACTCTGAAGATTGGGTTTCCAATGATGGTAAGGAGTCAGGTATGACACCTAAGTTCGATTGTGTTAAATCTTTTATGGATACCGATGCTTTCCGTGGATTTAGCTCTAAGTGTGGACTTGACTCTAAGATTGTAGCTACTTTTTGTGAATCTTTTGCTACTCACATTGATCTCCCTAAAGAGAAGTGGTTTAAATATAATCCTCCTGTTGAAGTGAAAGTAGTTGCACCTATTACAGTCGAAGAAAATACTATTACATATAGTGATCCTATAGTTCCTACTGCTTATGTTGAAAAACCTCCTTTTCCTGTTAGAATAAAAGATCATGCTAAAGCTTCGACTGTTGTTCGTAAGAGTAATACTAGGACCTATACACCTCCTGAAGAAATTAATGTTGAACCTAGTATTGCTATGGTTAAAGATCTCTTCGATGAGGATTTAGATGGGCATGTTATTTCTTTCTTGGGTGAGACCGCTAATATTGCTAGACCTGATACTAAGGCACGTAGACCTGTTGTAGGCATGCATGTTATTTCTGTTAAAATAGGAGATCATTGTTATCATGGCTTATGTGATATGGGTGCTAGTGCCAGTGCGATACCTTATGATCTTTATAAAGAAATTATGCATGATATTGCACCTGTTAAATTAGAAGACATTGATGTTACTATTAAGCTTGCTAATAGGGATACCATTAAACCTATTGGGATTGTTAGAGATGTTGAAGTTTTGTGCGGGAAGGTTAAATACCCTGCTGATTTTCTTGTTCTTGCTTCCCCACAAGATGATTTGTGTCCCATTATTTTTGGTAGACCCTTCTTGAATACGGCTAGTGCTAAGATTAATTGTGAAAGGAATACTGTCATTGTTGGCATAGATGGTATGTCTCATGAGTTTAATTTTGCCAAGTTTAGTAGACAACCTCGTGAAAGGGAACCACCTAGTAAGGATGAAATTATTGGTCTTGCTTCCATTGCTGTTCCTCCAACTGATCCGTTAGAACAATATTTGCTAGATCATGAAAACGATATGTTTATGCAGGAAAGGGAAGAAATAGATGAAGTGTTCCTTAAACAGGAACCTATGCTGAAACATAACCTTCCCGTTGAAATTCTTGGGGATCCCCCTCCACCCAAGGGTGATCCCGTGTTAGAACTCAAACCTTTACCTGATAATCTTAAGTATGCTTATCTTGATGAAAAAGAAATATATCCTGTTATTATTAGTGCTAACCTTTCAGAGAAAGAAGAAGAAAGATTATTAAAAACTCTGAACAAGCACCGAGCTGCTATTGGATATACTCTGGATGATCTTAAGGGCATTAGTCCCACATTATGTCAACACAAAATTTCAATGGAGAAAGATGCCAAACCAGTTAGAGATCCTCAAAGACGATTAAATCCCAAGATGAAGGAAGTGGTAAGAAAGGAGATTCTAAAGCTCCTTGAAGCAGGTATTATTTATCCCGTTGCTGATAGTGAATGGGTAAGCCCTGTCCATTGTGTCCCTAAAAAGGGAGGTATTACTGTTGTTCCTAATGATAAAGATAAATTGATCCCGCAAAGAATTATTACAGGTTATAGGATGGTAATTGATTTCCGTAAGTTAAATAAAGCCACTAAGAAAGATCATTACCCTTTACCTTTTATTGATCAAATGCTAGAAAGACTATACAAACACACACATTTTTGCTTTCTAGATGGTTATTCTGGTTTCTCACAGATACCTGTATCAGCGAAGGATCAATCTAAAACTACTTTTACTTGCCCTTTTGGTACTTTTGCTTATACACATATGCCTTTCGGTTTATGTAATGCACCTGCTACCTTTCAAAGATGCATGATGGCTATATTTTCTGATTTTTGTGAAAAGATTTGTGAGGTATTCATGGATGACTTCTCCGTCTATGGATCCTCTTTTGATGATTGTTTGAGCAACCTTGATCGAGTTTTGCAGAGATGCGAAGACACTAGTCTTGTCCTGAATTGGGAAAAGTGTCACTTTATGGTTAATGAAGGCATTGTCTTGGGGCACAAGATGTCCGAGAGAGGTATTGAAGTTGATAAAGCCAAAGTTGATGCTATTGAAAAGATGCCATGTCCCAAGGACATAAAAAGTATAAGAAGTTTCCTTGGTCATGCCGGCTTTTATAGGAGGTTCATTAAGGACTTTTCTAAAATCTCTAGGCCTCTGACTAATTTATTGCAAAAAGATATTCCTTTTGTCTTTGATGATGATTTGTAGAAGCATTTGAAACACTTAAGAAAGCCTTTATCACTGCACCTATTGTTCAGCCACCTGATTGGAATTTACCTTTTGAAATTATGTGCGATGCTAGTGATTATGCTGTAGGTGCTGTTTTAGGGCAAAGAGTCGATAAGAAATTGAATGTTATCCAGTATGCTAGTAAGACTCTTGATACTGCCCAGAGAAATTATGCTACTACTGAAAAAGAGTTCTTAGCAGTTGTGTTTGCATGTGATAAGTTTAGACCTTATATTGTTGATTCCAAAGTTACTATTCACACTGATCATGCTGCTATTAAATATCTTATGGAAAAGAAAGATGCTAAGCCTAGACTCATTAGATGGGTTCTCTTGCTCCAAGAATTTGACTTGCATATTATTGATAGAAAGGGAGCTGAGAACCCCGTTGCAGACAACTTGTCTAGGTTAGAGAATGTTCTTGATGACCCACTGCCTATTAATGATAGCTTTCCTGATGAACAATTAGCGGTCGTCAATGCTTCTCGTACTGCTCCTTGGTATGCTGACTATGCTAATTACATTGTTGCTAAATATATACCGCCTAGTTTCACATACCAGCAAAAGAAAAAGTTCTTTTATGATTTAAGACATTACTTCTGGGATGATCCACACCTTTATAAAGAAGGAGTAGATGGTGTTATTAGACGTTGTGTGCCTGAGCATGAACAGGAACAGATCCTACGCAAGTGTCACTCTGAATCCTATGGAGGACACCACGCTGGAGATAGAACTGCACACAAGGTACTACAATCTGGTTTTTATTGGCCTACTCTCTTCAAAGATGCTCGTAAGTTTGTCTTATCTTGTGATGAATGTCAAAGAATAGGTAACATTAGTAGACGTCAAGAAATGCCTATGAATTATTCTCTTGTCATTGAACCGTTTGATGTTTGGGGCTTTGATTATATGGGACCTTTTCCTGCCTCCAATGGTTATACACATATTTTAGTTGCTGTTGATTACGTTACTAAGTGGGTAGAAGCTATTCCAACTAGTAGTGCTGATCATAACACTTCTATTAAAATTCTGAAAGAAGTTATTTTCCTGAGGTTTGGAGTCCCTAGATATCTTATGACCGATGGTGGTTCACATTTTATTCTGGTGCTTTCTGTAAGATGCTCGCTAAGTATGATGTCAATCATAGAATAGCATCCCCTTATCACCCGCAGTCTAGTGGTCAAGTAGAGTTGAGCAATAGAGAGCTCAAATTAATTTTGCAAAAGACTGTGAATAGATCTAGAAAGAACTGGTCCAAAAAACTTGATGATGCATTATGGGCCTATAGAACTGCATACAAAATCCTATGGGTATGTCTCCATATAAGATGGTTTATCGAAAAGCATGTTATTTACCTCTTGAACTTGAACATAAAGCATATTGGGCTATTAAATAACTCAATTATGACTTCAAACTTGCCGGTGATAAGAGGTTGTTTGATATTAGCTCACTTGATGAATGGAGAACCCAAGCTTATGAGAATGCAAAGCTTTTCAAAGAAAAAGTCAAACGCTGGCATGATAAGAGGATACAAAAGTGTGAGTTTAACATAGGAGATTATGTGTTATTGTTCAACTCTCGTTTAAGATTTTTTGCAGGAAAACTTCTCTCAAAATGGGAAGGTCCCTACATTATTGAGGAGGTCTATCATTCTGGTGCTATAAAAATCAACAACTTCGAAGGCACAAATCCGAGGGTGGTAAACGGTCAAAGAATTAAACATTATATTCCAGGTAATCCTATCAATGTTGAAACTAATATTATTGAAACCATAACCCCTGAGGAATACATAAGGGACACTTTCCAGAATGTTCCAGACTTCGAAAAGGCATAGGTACATGGTACGATAAGTAAACCGACTCCAAAACAACTCTAAAGGCAATTTTTATCAGTTTTGGATTATTTAAGAATTTTAGGAAGAAAGAAGTAGTCTGAAAGGGACACGAGGCTCCCACGAGAGAGGAGCCCCCCCCCCCCCCCCCCGTGTAGGGTGCGCCCCCTATCTCGTGGGCACCTCATGTGCCTCCCGGACTCCGTTTTCTTGTATGTTACGTATTTTGGTCGGTAAAAATTCATTATATATCCTCCTGAAGGTTTTGATCACCGTATCACGCAAATATCCTCTGTTTTTGTTTCGAGTTGTTCCTGTTGCAGATTTGGAACAAGATGTCGTCCCAAGATTCGGAGGGAGAGAGCTACATGGCTGATTATATCGCAAACCCAAAAGTATATGGGGATGTGGAACATTATGGCTGGACCACAGAAGAAGAAGAAGACAATGATCCAAAGGGGAAGGAGGAGACAAGCTCCGATGAAGAGGACAATCCACTACCTCAACCTGGTGATATGCATGTGGAGTTCAAGAAGTCAAGCCTCCCTAAGGTCCAATCTATCCCACCATGTTTTTTGCAGGACAGCAAGGCAGCACTATGCAAATAGATAATGAAACTTGAGCTCGAGAATGAGGATTTGAGGGAGGAAAATTTTAGCCTCAGACGCAAGCTAGAGAAGAAAAATGCAACAACCCCACCGTCATTACCACCTCCATCACCTCCGAGGAAATAATCACATGGGTATGGGCACTCCCCTTGGCAACTGCCAAGCTTGGGGGAGGTTCCCCGGTATCGTATCACCATCACACTCCTATCTTTACCGCTTTATTTAGTTCGATCCTTTTAGTAGTATGTTGATCTAGTAGTTTGAAGTTTTGATATCAAGTAGTTTTGAGTTTTGCATTGTGATCTCTTTATGTAATCGAGTCCATGTGCTATCTATAATAAAGATTAGTGTTGAGTCAAGGGATTTGCTATGTTGCTATGATCTTGAGAAAGTAGAAAGAACAAAATAGTTCATATTGATCTTATGGATAGTGATAACTTCACACATAGAAAGTATTAGGCATAAAAATTGTTGAGAGTTGATGAACGTAGCCTTGTTCATCGTTGCAATTAATAGGAAGTGATAAGGAAAGAGGGGTTCACATATAAATATATTATCTTGGACATCTTTTATGATTGTGAAGCATTCATTAAGTATGACATGCTAAAAGAGTTGATGTTGGACAAGGAAGACAACGTAATGGTTTATGTTTTCCGACATCTCAGTTAAAGTATATTGTCATTGATCTTCCAAACATGCTGAGCTTGCCTTTCCCCCTCTTGCTAACCAAATTCCTTGCACCAAGTAGAGATACTACTTGTGCTTCCAAATATCCTTAAACCAAGTTTTGCCATGAGAGTCCACCATACCTACCTATGGATTGAGTAAGATCCTTCAAGTAAGTTGTCATCGGTGCAAGCAATAAAAATTGCTCTCTAAATATGCATGACTTATTAGTGCAGAGAAAATAAGCTTTGTACGAACTTGTTGTGGAAGTAATAAAAGCGACGGACTGCATAATAAAGGTCCACATACAAGGGGCAATATAAAGTGACATTCTTTTGCATTAAGATTATGTGCATCAACCTTAAATGTGCATGACAACATCTGCTTCCCTTTGTGAAGGGCCTATCTTTTACTTTATGTTTTTACTTTATGCTTGAGTCAAGGTGATCCTCACCTTTCCCTTTTTCATTTTATCCTTTGGCAAGCTCCTCGTGTTTGAAAGATCATGATACATATATCCAATTTGATGTAAGTTGGCATAGGCTATTATTGTTGACATCACCTAAAGGTGAATACATTAGGAGGCAACACAATAAGCCCCTATCTTTCTCAGTGTCCGGTTGAAACTCTATAACCACAAGTATTGTGTGAGGGTTAAAAATTGTAGGAGACTAGGAGATAGTTGAGTATGTGAGCTTGCTGAAAAGCTCTATGATTGACTCTTTCTGATGTTACGATAAATTGCAATTGCTTCAATGACTGAGATTATAGTTTGTTAGTTCCCAATGAGGTTTTTGAACCATACTTGACAATGTGAATTGCCTATTACTTGAGCATAGGAAATCTTATGACAATATATATATATATATGTTGCTGTTATTAGAATGATCATGATGCCCTCATGTCCGTATTTTATTTTTATCGACACCTCTATCTCTAAACATGTGGACATATTTTTCGATTTCGGCTTCCGCTTGAGGACAAGCAAGGTCTAAGCTTGGGGGAGTTGATACGTCCATTTTGCATCATGCTTTTATATTAATATTTATTGCATTATAGGCTGTTATTACACATTATATCTCAATACTTATGGCTATTCTCTCTTATTTTACAAGGTTTACCATGAAGGGGGGGAATGCAGGCAGCTGGAATTCTGGCTGGAAAAGGAGCAAACGTTGGACACCTATTCTGCACAACTCCAAAAGTCCTGAAACTCCACGAAACAAATTTTTGGATTTAATAAGAATTTATGAGCGAAAGAAATAGGCCAGGGGGACCACACCCTGTCCAGGAGATAGCCCCCCCTGTAGGGCGCGGCCCCCTATCTCTTGGGCCCCCTGGTGGGCCTCCGGCATCCATCTTCTGCTATATCATCACTTTTACCCTGGAAAAAATCGTGGGCAAGCTTACGGGACGAAACTCCGCCGCCACGAGGTGGAACCTTGGCGGAATCAATCTAGGGCTCTGGCGGATCTGTTCTACCGGGGACACTTCCCTCCGGGAGGGGGGAAATCATCACCAATGTCATCACCAACGATCCTCTCATCGGGAGGGGGTCAATCTCCATCAACATCTTCACCAGCACCATCTCCTCTCAAAACCCTAGTTCATCTCCAGTATCCAATCTTGTATCAAAACCACAAATTGGTACCTGTGGGTTGCTAGTAGTGTTGATTACTCTTTGTAGTTGATGCTAATTGGTTTACTTGGTGAAAGATCATATGTTTAGATCCTTTATGCATATTATTACTCCTCTAATTATGAAAATGAATATTATTTGTGAGTAGTTATGTTTGTTCCTGAGGACATGGGTGAAGTCTTGCTATTAGTAGCCAAGTGAATTTGGTATTCGTTCGATATTTTGATGAGATGTATGTTGTCTTTTCCTCTAGTGGTGTTATGTGAACGTCGACTACATGACACTTCACCATTATTTGGGCCTAGAGGAAGGCATGGGGAAGTAATAAGTAGATGATGGGTTGCTAGAGTGACAGAAGCTTAAACCCTAGTTTATGCGTTGCTTCGTTAGGGGTTGATATGGACCCATATGTTTAATGTTGTGGTTAGGTTTACCTTAATACTCCTTTTTGTTGTTGCGTATGCTTGCAATAGGGGTTAATCATAAGTGGGATGCTTGTCCAAGTTAGGGTAGTACCCAAGCACCGGTCCACCCACATATCAAATTATCAAAGTACCGAACGCGAATCTTATGAACGTGATGAAAACTTGCTTGACGATAATTCCCAATGTGTCCTCGGGAGCTCCTTCTTCATTATTAAAATTTGTCCAGGCTTATCCTTTGCTACATAAAGGATTGGGCCACCTTGCTGCACTTTATTTACTTTATTTACTTTTTGCTCGTTACTATTTATCTTATCACAAAACTATCTATTACCTACAATTTTAGTGCTTGCAGAGAAAACCTTACTGAAAACCGCTTATCATTTCCTTCTGCTCCTCATTGGGTTCGACACTCTTACTTATTGAAAGGACTACGATAGTCCCCTACACTTGTGGGTCATCACCCTGCATACTCGTGTTAGCCACAAAATCTGAATTGTCCGCTTTACGCTTACCATTGTTCCCGTGGCTCGCCTGGTTATGCTGTCCTTTTGAACCGGCATTCTTCTTTCCCTTCTCCTGCTTTTCTTCTTCGGAATCGGGGTCCTTGGTATTATCAGAATCAGCATACTTAACCGGAGCCGCCATGAGCGTTCCCATATCATTGTAGTGACGCTTGAGCCGTCCCAACTTCATCTTCAGTGACTTAAACCGGCAATTACCTTCCACGGTCACAATTGTCGTGTCGGGATTCATGCGGCCTGAGGAATGCAAAATTTCTGAAACTCGGCGCACCCAATGGGTTGTCGATTCATTCTCTCCTTGGACACAAGCTGCCAGATCCATAATGGACATGGGTTGCTTGCATGTATCCTTGAAGTTTGCTATAAACTTGGCCTTCAACTCATCCCATGAACTGATTGAATTAACAGGCAGGCTCTTCAGCCAGGTACGAGCGGTTCCTTCTAACATCATGGTGAAGTATTTTTCACGTGCCGCTTCATCCACATCTAGCATCTCCATTGCCATCTCATAACTTTCAACCCACGCCTCAGGGGGCAGATCAGTGGTATAATTAGGCACTTTACACGGACCCTTGAAATCTTTGGGCAGCCGCACATTACGCAGAGCCGGGGTGAGGCATGGTACTCCCCAAGAGCTAAAGGCCAAACCACATTCAACTAACGTCACTGGCTGAACCGGGGCGGGTTGATTCTGGTACTGCGTTGCCAACTGTGCTGCTAACTCTGCTTCGCACCGTGCTCTGCCGTTGTTCACCACATCCTGAGCATTCAAACCGCCATGCGCCGGATTAGGCCCGCGAGGGGCATCACGACGCCGCGCACTGCTTGGCACAGTCGGTTCGTCCATGTTCCTGCTATAACTCTTGCTCGGACGGGGGGTTGAATGTATTCTGTCTCGGCTGTAGGAGTAAGCCTGCTGCTGCACAATAGAAGTTTGAAGAAGATCCCTGGCCCGTCGTGTCTCAACCGCCGCTAGTGAGTCACCCTCCATCGGAATAGCTGCCAAATGCGACGCTGCAGCAATCATATTATCCAAAGGGCTAGAGAAGTGACCTAGTGGCGTTGTTACATATTGTGGCGGGTTGTCCATCCGTCGAGGCGGGTCCATCATCCGTGGCTGATCCGGCGCCGCTCCAGGTGCCTCGGTCTAGTTTACTGCTGCCGAATTACTGGGCCTGGCTCCTGGCGTATTGAAGAGATTCATACCCTCATAAATCTGCGGCAGACGAGACCGGTACTTCCTTCTCATTACTTCGTTTGACGCGTTCTGATCCAACATAAGCCGGTAATTCTGCGCTTGGATTTGTTGTGATTGGGCGTCTAAAGCGGCCCGCTCTTCATCCATCCTGGCCTCCTCAGCCGCCAAGTCCGCTTTGGCCTGAGTTATCTGATCCTTTAGCTTTGTAACATCCGCATTATGCTGAACTTGGGTCTCTGGGGTGACTGCTGTGGTCAACAATGTTGTCAAGGCGTCCAGTAAACTGGCAAGAACTTGAGCCGGCCGGCGCGCCGGGCCTCCCGCCGCGGCTGCCGATCTGGAGATCATTGCTGTTGTAGATGAAGATTGCACGGTGGGTTGCGTACCGGCCATGAAGATTGCAACCCGGTTTGGTGGTTCAAAGGGGCCCGGAATACTGTCGCCATTGGAATATCCCCCAATCCGGCCATCTTGCAATGGGTACAGCGACTCGGTTTCGCCAGTGGATGATTCACCATCTGAATAGATGGCCGTCTCACCGTCGGACACCGGTTCAGATTCCGCACCATGGATGAACCCTACGAACGCATGCTTCATGGCAGGCTGAACTCGGGCAGGACTTGCATGCTCAGCCATTTCGACGAGGTCGGTGGAGATGTCCGGCTCAGGGCCCGGTTCGCCGATCTTGCCAATGAAAACGTGAATTCCGCCAAAGGGGACCCGGTACCCATACTCGATTGAGCCGGCCTCGGGGCCCCAGCCTGCATCGTCGATGTAGAGCTTGCCGCGGCGACTCTTGTTCATCCGGCCAACCGCGTACCCCTTGAGTCCTTCAAAGTTGCCCTTTAAGAACTCGAAACCATCGTGCGATAGCCCCAAAGTGGGCGCCAACTGTCATGGAATTAACACGTTAGATGTCCTAGCAGAACGACTTAGTCGTGGAGCCATCGCAATGAGATTAGCTTAAAGAGGTTAAACCGGACAAGGGACGCGAGAGTTTTATACTAGTTCGGCCCCTTACGATGAAGGTAAAAGCCTACGTCTAGTTGTGATGGGATTATTGGGGTTTCAATGACCAGGGAGCGAATACGCTTTGCTTGGGTCTCGAGTTGTTGTTTCTTGTTCTTGAACCGCTGCCGGGTCGTCCCTTTATATACACAGGTTGACGCCCGGCCGGTTTACAGAGTGCCGAGGCCGGCTCATACAAGTGTCCGGCTCGGTCTCTTCCTTTCCCTAACTTACAATAGAAGTTATATGACTATGGCGGTTTACAACTATGGGCCCTAATCCGCCTTTGGGCTCTAGGCCTCTAAGCTTTAATAGTAGAACGCCATCCTCTTTGTCTTCATGGGCTTCAATACGGATGAGCGTGAACCGGCCCCTCCTGGGCGGTTTACACTCAGTAGTTATATCCTCAACAGGCCGGAATGAGTTTATTGCATTCTTACAAATTATTGGCTGATTAACTGTTGATGTATCCATGGGTTAGAGTTAGTTTGAGCTAGTTTGGGCTCAAATAGCCCTAAAGTGTATCCAAACATGAGGGCTAGTTTGAGCTAGTTGCATCTACCCCACCCAAAAAAACTATCCAACCCAAGATGTGCTAATTGGAGCTCGCTCTCCTAGTGCATTTATTGTCAATCTAACCCTGTCATCCAAACACCTCTTTGGATGGAGTTAGTTCAGGGTTAGTCATGAGCTAGAAACTAACTCTAACCTCTAGCTAAGTTGAGTATCCAAACAGGGTTGTGTTGTTGGTGTTGTTGCTGCTCTTCTACGTATATCTAAACATCATTAGAACATTAAGGTAACACTCTTCCTTGTTGCTATGTAGCCTAGGATTGCATATTTAGACATTAAGTACAGTGCATGTTGCTATGTAGCCTCAGATATATTACATATGGCCCTAGTTAACCTAACGATAAATGGGTTACAGATATACTCGGTTAAAAGTTTGATTCACCGATTAGTCCCTTATCAGCCCTCGGCCTAAGGGTGGGCGTTCGGTTCCCCCGAACCAAATGGTTCGGTACTTCGGCGATATACATTTATCGGTTCCTGAAAAATGAGCACCGATCGATCTTCAAGAATTAGTGGGACCGAGCGTTCAGTGGACCGATCGATCGGTTCGGTACTCGGTTATGTACCAAAGAGACCGAACTAGGCTCTGGCCTCACACCTGGGCACAGCAGCGCTGCATTGGGATGTGCTGGCCGGCTGGTTGTCTGGGCTGGTTTGTGTGGGCTCTAGAACAGGGCTTCTACGGACCAAGTTAACGATCAGCTTTCTCTCAATAAATAAATGTTAGCGATCAAAGCTGCCTGGGCCGGTCGGGGTCAGGACGTGGAGACGTGGAAAGGAGGAGATAGTGGTGGGCCTCGATGAAAGTGCGTTATGTCGACTAGAGGGGGGTGAATAGGCGATTTTTATGAATTCTTCACTGAGGAATTTGCCGGTGAGGAAATTCCATAGCGAAGAACTATTAGCAGCAGAATAAGTACTCAGAAGTAAGCATAACAGAATACATGCATGGTCATCATGATGAAATGAAGACTAGCACAGAGTACAGAAAGCGTAATCATAGGATAACACA
The DNA here is from genome assembly GCF_018294505.1 of Triticum aestivum. Taxonomy (NCBI): domain Eukaryota; kingdom Viridiplantae; phylum Streptophyta; class Magnoliopsida; order Poales; family Poaceae; genus Triticum; species Triticum aestivum. The sequence continues at coordinate 352,512,675 of NC_057798.1, forward strand.
AGATGAAGACAAACAGACTGAAGAAATTGAACTGAGGAAATTGAGAAAGTCTTCAGTCAAAGTCTTCAAACACAAATATGAACAAACACTCAACATAGTAATGAGGAAATGAAAGGGTTGAGGAAATAGAACCAGTAGGTTGGTGAAGACAATGATTTGGTAGACTAGTTCCAACTTCTGTCTCAGTTGTACGTCTGGTTGGAGCGGCTGAGTATTTAAACTCGAGGACACACAGTCCCGGACACCCAGTCGCTGAGCACGCAGCTCAGGACACCCAGTCCTCACCGTATTCTCCTTGAACTAAGGTCACACAGACCTCGTCCAATCACTCGCAGTAAGTCTTCAGGCGACTTCCAAACCTTCACAGACTTGGTCACTCGGCGATCCACAATTCCTCTTGGATGCTCTAGACCTTGACGCCTAACCGTCTGGAAGAAGCACAGTCTTCAAAGGTAACAAGCGTCGGATCCACGCAGGATCAATTTCTTCAGTGATGCTCAATCACTTTGGGGTTGTAGGGGTTTGGTTTTGGGTTTTCCTCACTCAAAGGTAACAAGTGTCAAGTTCTCTTGGAGCAGCCAACCAGCTAGTGGTTGTAGGGGGCGGCTATTTATAGCCTAGGGAGCAGCCCGACATGATAAGACATAAACGCCCCTCAATGATATGACCGTTAGGTGGATAAGATATTTTGGGACAGCTGGCGCACAGCACAGCAACGGTCGGAAATTTGACTCTCAAATTCCTCAGGGCTATCATGTACCTCACTGTGTAGGTAATTCGCACTGACGAATTCCTAATTCCTCAGTCAGAACAAATTCATCAGTGACCAGAAGAACTTCGTCTCTGTCACTGAAGAAAGTGACTGAACTGTATGAGATTTCCAAAGGCTTCACTCGAAGGGATTGGTAGGTGTAGGATTTTGAGTTGAGCATCACATGGAAATTTTTCCTTAGTATTTCCCCGACCCCCTTTAACAGTACGGTGTTTCCTATGACTCAAGAAGGAGAAAATGAAACTACGAAAACAAAAGTCTTCACGCTTCATGTTCCACAAATGAATACCAAGTCTTCAAGGTCACACCAATTTCTTCACTTTCAAAGTCTTCAGAAAGTCTTCAGAATATCAAAGTCTTCAGTTGAAGAACTTCATTTTAGGGGTCAACTTTCTCTGTAAATATCAAACTCCTCATAGACTTATAGACCTGTGTACACTCACAAACGCATTAGTCCCTTAACCTATAAGTCTTCAGTACACCAAAATCACTAAGGGGCACTAGATGCACTTACAATCTCCCCCTTTTTGGTGATTGATGACAACATAGGTTAAGTTTTCAACGGGGATAAACATATGAAGTGTATACACTGATATTGAGGAATTTGATTACAAGATATAGAAGAACTCCCCCTGAAGATGTGCATAGTGAGGAATTTGCTTTTGAGGCAATGCACATTTGAAGAGTTGAATCATGGAGATCTCCCCCTATATCTTGTAATTCATACACGCATTTGATATATAATATGAAGAATTTGAAATGCATGATGAAATATGGTGCCTGATGTGATTCAGCATGCGTGCAATGTCATTAACAAGGAATAAGCATGCAAAGCATAATGCAACAAAAGTATCAGCGCACCATCGGGTTTAAGATTACAACTCGATCCAAATAGAAGTTTCAGAAGAATGAGAGTTGTAACTTAAAAAATGCCCTTAATATAAACCCGCTTGAAGACTAAATCAGATTTCTCCCCCTTTGTCATCAAATGACCAAAAGGATTGAAACTGAGGACTAACGCCCCTGAAGAATATCAAGTTGATGGAGGAGCGCCAGCGTTGTTGGGGTTGTTTGTTGTAGCAGGGCCTGCCGCAGTGTCGTCCAAATCTTCATACTCATCAGTGTCACGTGATGAAGAATAAGAGCTGGCCACCAAGGAAGGAACTTTGAGCTTCTTGAATTTCTTCGGTGGAGGTGCAGACCAGTCAAATTCTTCCTTGAGAACCATATTCTTCAGATCTGCAGCGCTGTAGACATGAGAGAGAACAGCCCAGGTGCGGTTGAAGGTTTCATGGAGGTAGTATTGGTTTTTCTTCACTGCATTGTGTGTTGAGGTCATGTTGTGAAGAATTGAACCAAACTGACGCTTGACCCATTTTATGATTGCGATCAACCTTCTGATGAAGACTGAGGAGTAACTCACGGTCAGTCATCACCCTGAGTGCTGTGGCTTGAGGATTTTGCTTGGCTGAGGTATTTGCGGTAGAGTCATGTGTGGCAGAATCGTCATTGGTAGAGTAAGATGCAGCCTTGCGAAATTGACCATCCAATGGACGAATGCCTTCATCGATCACAGCAGCGGCCTTGCCTTTATCATCAGCTGATGAAACTGTCCGTTTGAGGACTTCAATGGGAGGCAAGTAGCTACCGTGGTTCAGAGTGTCGGCTTTGTAATTCAGTGAAGATCTTGCCCTGATGAATCTCATAATCCAAGGAGCATAGGGCTTCAGCTCGAATGGTGACATAGCAATATTGGCCAGAGTCCTCATGAAGAAATCATGGAAGTTGACGGGAACGCCATGAATGATGTTGAAAAGCATATTCTTCATAATGCCAACGACTTCTTCATCATTTGAGTCGTGGCCTTTGATAGGACTCATTGTCTTTGTCAGAATTCGATAGACAGTCCGAGGCACATACAATAATTCCTTGACGAGGAATTTGGTTCTTGGGGCCTGCCTTGGCTTCAAAGGCTTCATCAGCACTTGCATATAGTGATTTGAAAGTTCTGGTTCATTGTAGATACAACGAGCACCATCAAGTGGAGGACTGAGTGGTAGAGCACGAAGCAATTCAGTTGTTGGTGCCTTGTAGTGAGTATTTTCAGACATCCAGTCTAATACCCATGAGTTCACGTCTTCAGCGTCTCCGGTGATGTGCAGAGTTGCATAGAATTGAAGAATGAGTTCTTCATTCCAGTCACAGATATCAATGCAGAAATTCAGAAGTCCTGCATCGTGAAGAACACTGAGGACTGGCTCAAAGCCGGGCAGAGACTCCATGTCCACATGAGGAATATGTGCATGATCGAAGACTTTGTCTTTGTTGAAGAGCACTGAGGAATAGAAATTGGCTTGGCTGGCAGTCCAGAAACGCCTCTTCCTTATGCGAGCAGAATCATATGGATTATAATCAGTGAAGAATACATGCTCGGCAAAGAAATCTTTAGCCTTGAACTTCTGTTTGCTTGAGAACGGATTCTTTTGCTTTGGCAGAGGGGTGTCAGTGAGTTGCATCACCACCTCAGGAATCGCGAGCTCAGGCTCTTCAGGCTAAGGAGTTTCTTGTTCCTCAACAGGTGCAGTCTGAGGATCAGCAGCAGCAGGTTCATCAGCACTAGTGGCTGGAATTTCTTCATGGACAGATGAAGTGGGATGAGTTTCTTCAGAGCCCATTTGAACAGTTGGTGCAGGGGACTGAGGTATTTGTTGTAGTGGGGTGAAGAGTGGAGAATTTGGATGCTGACTTTCCCAAAAGTCATCGTTCATCACTGGCGTTGTGCTTCCAATATCCACGTCTTCTTCAAGTTCCTCAACACCGGCCTCTTCAGCTGTGAACTGAGGCATAGGTGAGGAAATGATTGGGGTTGAAGGGATTGTTTCCACTTCAATTTCTTCATCAATCTGCTCTGACGAAGCAGCAGAATGATTTTCTTCATCAGATCCGCTTGGGATCTCATAGTCTTCTCCAAAAGGAACAAGGTCCTTTGATGGCATGGAGGAAATCGGAACAGCATCAATTGGATTTTCGAGCGAGCTGGTCATTGGCTTCATTTTCTTAGCAGCCGAAGAGTTTGACGCAGCTGATGCCTTCCTTTTCTTCACTGCAGCTTGCTCTGTAGCCTTGGTCTTCTTCACATCAGAGGCAGATGGAAGAATTGGAGTTTGTGTTGGCGCAGGAGGAGCTGAGGAATCTGGATGAATTTCCTCAGGCGCAACTGATGCAGTTGCCCTGACTTCTTCAGTTTCTTCAGGCGCACCACTAGTGATTGCCCTGGCAATTTCTTCAGCAGCTGGAATGGGATCATCAGCCCTGGAACTAGCATTTTCATCAGCAGCCTGAACTTCATCAGCGGTGCTGGCATGTTCTTCAGTCAGCTAAGCTGAGACTCCAGCTTGAGGAATTTCATGTTGCGTTGGGGCAGCAACATTGGTGAATTTCTTCGTCAGGTTGACGAATCTGACTTTTGCTCCTTGCCAATCAGCATAGTAGGCATCAAAGTCATTGCTGAGGGCTTGAATTTCAGACTGAGCCTGGAGAAGTTCCTCAGGTGTCATTCTGACAACGTTTTTCTTCAGGAGCTTATCCTTTCTGTATTGAGCTTTCTTAATCTCTCTTGCCTTTTCAAACTTCCATTTCTCTTCAGTGATGAAATGGGTCAACCTATGACTTTGTCCAGGGGTCAGATGAAAATCAGGCATTGGGGTGTTTGGATCCTTGTGCCAGAGATCAATATAATCGAGGATTTTCCTCGGATCCAACAGTAGTGGCACAGATGTGCCTTTGGCTCTAGCGGCCTTCACCTGTCTGTCTCTGATGATTTCTGCAAGTTCATCATCAGAAGCTTCATCATCAGAAGGCACATGGAATGCGACCTGTTTCTTCTTTGTACTTGGCCGAGGACCTCGTCCAGCTGTTGCTTTGGTCCTCAGCAAAGTCAGGCCAGATGATGACTTTGGTGCAGCTGAGGAACTTGCTGAAACACCAGAGGCAATCGAGAAACCAGTAGTCCTTTGACATGTAGCCAGATGCACAGGAGCTGAGGACTTTGGTGGAGCAGTAGCAGTGTGAGGAATTTGTCGTGAGGGCGCTGCTGAGGAACTTGGCCGTGAGGGCGCTGTTGGTGAAGCACTTGGCTTACGAGCAGGCTTCTTTGGCATGGATTTCCTTGGTTTGACCGAGGCCTCAGTAGCAGTAGCAGTGGCAGAATCCTCATTGAATTTCTTCACAGCCTACTTGGCTTGTCTTGCCAATTTAGCTTGGCGCTTAGCCCATTCTTCAGGAAAGTCCTCACCACGTTTGATGCTTGTGGGATCAGCTACTTGGCCAGGTGCCAATGGAGCTCTTGGGCATGGAGGATTGAGGGCGAATTTCTTCATGTACTTTGGAGTCACATATCTGTATTCCCTCCATTCCCTTGCCCATCTCCGTTCAATCTTCTGAATGCGCACCTTGCGCTGATTTTTGTTTTCTTTGCCAAATTTTGCTTCATCAGGTGTGCAATAGTCAGCATAAATTTCCTCAGGGATTTCAAACGCGTCATAACCTCAGGTTTCTTTCCTCCTTTCTGCGGCTTCTTACCGTCTGCCATATTCTTCAGTTGAGGAATTTGAACAATTGAGTTCTCTGAAGAAGTATGCAGTTTTTCTTCGAGGAACGCTGCAAATGAGTTAAGTTGATGAGAACCTAGTGATTCAGCAGCAGACATAGGTACCTGTGAACAGAGTACAGGTGCGAGGAATTCGGAGAGGTCATATGCGTTCTGAGAAGGTTTTTCGAAAAGAACAAGTTTTGAGGAATTTGACCAGATGAACCTTGAGGAATTTCACTAAGCGTTCTTGTCTTAGGTTCCAGAGTTGTACAGATCGAAGATCCACACAATTAGGGAATCTTGAAGAAAATGATTGCTTAGAGAAACAGTTCAAGATCATATGATGTGTGTGGTGTTCATATGTGTGAAGATTTGAACAATAAACACCTTTGAAGATTTTCAGGAAAGCTTGAGAATCAAAGCGAGTAATAAAAGTAACTTTTAATTACACAAAGTGAAGAACACGATGAACTGAGAAGAACAGATGGGAAGTTCGTCAGGTTAGATCTTCCACGCCCTAACTTGGCAGAGGAAGACAGCTACGGCGGCGGCGGAGTGAAGATTTCCGCGGTCGGCGTGAGTACGACGGCGACGAGGTCGAGGCAGCGAAGCTCTTCCTCACCGGCGACGATGGAGTAGCGGCGGCGCTAGGGTTTGAGGAGCTCGAGCAGGAGAGAGAGGTCGAGCGGAGTAAATGAAGTGAGGAAGGGGTGAGGGGTATTTATAGACACGGTGAGAAACTGTTCGCCCGAAGATTTGGGACGAACGTGCCCCTGCCCTTCTCCTTCACGCGACATGTGTCACCCACGTAGTGTGTAGTGGAGATCGTGTACGATCGTGGGTGAATAGAATAATGCATCGTGGGATGTGGAACAGTTTGAGCGGCAAAACCGAAAATTTGGATAAGATTTGTTTTAAAGTTTCGTTCGCAATTTCTTCAGCCGACAAGGACACAGTGAAGATTTTGAACGAGTTTCAAATAGAACGCATATGAAGAATTTGTGAATGGATTGGGTTGAGTATAGCATAGAGGGGGAAGGGTCCAATCACATTCACTTAGCAGAAAAGAAACTTGAAGAAATAGCTATAAGTGAATGCTGTAGAGGACAATATATATATATATATATATATATATATAGCCAATGAAGAAAAACGAAGAGAACAGTGAAGATTTTGCAAAGTTGAAGAATTTGAAAAACTGAAGAATTTCAAAACTGAGGAAAAACTCAAATTGAAGATTTTCAACTTTTTGTGGTGGCATGACCCACCGTATAAGAATGATGATTTCAGACACCACGTACAATTGTCGTAGGGTTCTAAGAATCAAATTCTTCATTAATTTCTTCACACTTAGAGTGTTATTCTTCATTGATTGAAGAAAAATGTTTCTTCATGTGTTGCACATCTAAGTCATCAATTTTGCATAAGTGTTAGGATGTGTGTCCTTTTCAAAGAACATTCGAAGAAAATGCTTCACAGCCTTATGGTGTGATTCCTTCGGTGCAGCTTGAAATCGGGCACACATGCAAACACTAAGCATTATATCTGGCCTAGATGCACATAAGTACAATAAAGAACCAATCATGGAGCGGTATACCTTGTGATCGAAGTCAATACCATTTTCATCAGTGCATAGATGGCCTTTTGTGGGCATAGGAATTTTGACGCCTTTGCAATCTTGCATGCCGAATTTCCTCAGTACATCTTTGAGGTATTTCTCCTGAGATATGAATATGCCATTGCGTTGTTGACGAATTTGAAGACCTAAGAAGAATTTCAACTCTCCCATCATAGACATTTGATATTCTTCACTCATCATATAGGCAAATTCATCACTATAACGTTGGTCAGTACAGCCAAAAATAATATCATCAACATATATTTGGCACACAAACAGTTCACCGTCATAAGATTTAGTAAAGAGAGTAGGGTCGAGTGAACCGGGTGTGAAGCCATTCTTCACGAAGAATTCCTTCAATGTATCATACCACGCCCGAGGGGCTTGCTTGAGGCCATAGAGGGCCTTATTAAGTCTGAAGACTTTGTCAGGATTCTTTGGATCTTCAAAACCTGGGGGTTGAGCAACATATACTTCTTCCTCAAGCTTACCATTGAGGAATGCACTTTTCACATCCATTTGATATAAGATGATATCATGATGATTAGCATAAGCAAGTAATATGCGAATAGCCTCAAGTCTAGCAACAGGTGCAAAAGTTTCATCGAAATCAATTCCTTCAACCTGTGTGTAGCCTTGAGCTACCAGTCGTGCCTTATTCCTTACCACAAGGCCATTTTCATCTTGCTTGTTGCGGTAGATCCACTTTGTGCCAATGATATTATGCTTGCGAGGATCTGGACGTTTGACCAGTTCCCAGACATTGTTGAGCTCGAACTGATGTAATTCTTCTTGCATAGCCTGAATCCACTCCGGCTCCAAAAATGCTTCATCTACCTTAGTGGGCTCTGTGATAGAGACAAAAGCATAGTGCCCACAAAAGTTAGATAAATGTGAAGCTTTTGAGCGTGTGAGAGGACCTGGCGCTTCAATGTCATCGATGATCTTGTCAACTTGTACTTCTTTTGCAACGCGAGGATGAGCTGGTTGTCGTCGAGGTATTTGATCATTTTCCTCAGCACCATTGTCTTCAGCATTATCTTCAGGTGCATCAGCTCGACGTTCTTCGCGTACTGGAATGAATTCTTCAGCAAATTCTTCAGTAGGAATGACATCCTCAGTTGCCTTGAACTTGATAGAATCCTCAGGTGCTGGTTCATCTAACACAGAAGGTAGGTGCTCTCTTTGCGAGCCATTAGTTTCATCGAACCGCACATCTACAGTTTCAACAATCTTGTGAAGAGCGATGTTGAAGACTCTGTAGGTGTGCGAGTCCTTTCCGTAACCAAGCATAAAACCTTCATGTGCTTTCGGTGCAAATTTAGAATTGTGGTGAGGATCTCTAATCCAACATTTAGCACCGAAGACTTTGAAATAACTCACATTGGGTTTCTTGTCAGTGAGGAGTTCATAGGCCGTCTTCTTGAAGAATTTGTGAAGATATACTCTGTTGATGATGTGGCACGCAGTATCAATTGCATCAATCCAAAAATGATGAGGCGTTTTGTATTCATCAAGCATAGTGCGAGCCATCTCAACAAGAGTTCTGTTCTTGCGCTCCACGACGCCATTTTGCTGAGGAGTATAAGGAGCAGATAACTCATGAGTAATACCAAGTTCATCAAGATAGTCATCAAGACCGGAATTCTTGAACTCAGTTCCATTGTCACTTCTGATGTGCTTGATCTTCACACCAAAGTTGGTTGAAGCCCTCGAGGAAAATCGTTTGAAGACTTCCTGCACTTCATGTTTGTAAGTAACAATGTGTACCCATGTATATCGAGAGTAATCATCAACAATGACAAAACCATATAGAGATGCAGCATTAGAGACTGCTGAGTAATGATTAGGTCCGAAGAGGTCCATGTGAAGCAATTCGAATGGACGAGTAGTGGTCATGATAGTCTTCGCTGGATGCTTGGCCTTGGTCATTTTTCCAGCTTCACAGGCTCCGCATAAGTGATCCTTGAGGAATTTGACATTCTCAATGCCAATGACATGCTTCTTCTTCGCAAGCGTGTGCAAATTCCTCATGCCTGCGTGACCAAGTCGTCGATGCCATAGCCAGCCTTCTGAAGCTTTTGCAAGTAGACACACGGCTGGTTGTGGTCCTGTAGAGAAATCAACAATATACAAATCTCCTCTCCTAAAGCCTTCGAAGACTTTGGAATTGTCAGCTTCCATAATCACAACACAGCGATACTTGCCAAAGACAACAACCATATCAAGATCACAAAGCATTGAGACTGACATGAGGTTGTATCCTAAGGACTCAACAAGCATGACTTTGTCCATGTGTTTATCCTTAGAGATCGCAACCTTACCAAGACCCAATACCTGACTTTTGCCTTTGTCAGCAAAGATGATATGCTTCAGATGTGACGGTGATAAGGGAGCATCCATCAAAAGATTCTTGTCGCCAGTCATGTGATTTGTACATCCACTATCGAGGACCCATTCAGTGGTTTTGGGTTGATCATCCTGCAGATGAATTAGTGTAACTTACAATCTCATATGCTTCATCAGTGAAGAATATGATATCAAGTTCATCAGATGAATTTCATCAAGCGGTAAACAGATATAGCAGTATGAGGACGTGGGAAATGAAAGTTCATTTCATCATGGTTAGCCTGCGTCCTTTCAGGCAATTTTGTCAGGTCCCTAGCAAATTCTTCAGACGTTAAGGCACGTCTGGAGACCTGACCCTGCATAAGAGATTAGTTCTTTTTCTTCACCACCCACATCTGAAGGGGTGGCAAAGAGTTCATCACTCTGCGAGCACCATACGAGAATGGTGGCATAGAAGCCAAACCATTTCGTTTCACATAAGAGGGGTTAGGGTAAGCATATGAATAAGCAGAGAAATTCTTCGAGGACTTATGAACATAATGATTTGAAGAATAATGTGCATATTCGTAGCCCTTAGCTCTACCCTGCGAAACAGAGTTGTTAGCATGATGATAATCATATGAGGACTTTGATCCATTTGAGGAATTTGATCCACGTGAGGAATTTGGTCCATATGAGGACTTGGATCCATATGAAGAATTAGGTCCATATGAAGAGTTTGTTTTGGGGTTCCTATTCTTCACAGGTGGTGTCATGAGGACATTCACCTGAAGACTTTCAACATAACTTTTGGGAACCCAGATTTTCTTCATAGGGGAACCGTTCCTGCAGTTAGTCCCAACATATCTAGCAAATACTTCACCATTCTGATTTTTGAACAGTTTATAGTTGGAGTCAAATGACTCATCAGAAGAATGAGGAGATTCACATGTAAAGCCAGATAACTTGGATGGATCAACTGGAGGTCCCTTTGCAGCAACCCATGAGGTTTTGGGGTACTGCTCAGGCTTCCAATATGTTCCATCAGCATTAAGTTTCCTCTCAAAGGCAATACCCTCTTTCCTAGGGTTTCTGTTGAGGATCTGCTTTTTGAGCACATCACAAAGAATCTGATGCCCTTTGAGGCTTTTGTACATGCCTGTCGTGTACAGTTCCTTCAGCCCTGCATCGTCAGTGATACTAGCAATGTCCTCAGATGAGGAATTAGTGATAGCAGAGGCAGGTGAAGAATTTGTAACAGTTGAAGCATTTGAACATTCAGGTGAAGAATTAGCAGATTCACGTTCAATGCACTTTAAGCATGGAGGAACAAATTCTTCCTGAGAAGTGCTGATTTGTTGAGCAAGTAATGAATCGCGCTCCTTCTGAAGATCTTCATAACTCACTCTTAGCTTCTCAAGATCTTGCTTTCTTTGAAGAAATTCATAAGAAAGTTTCTCATGATCAGATAAGAGAGTGTTATGATGACTTTGAAGGTTATCAAACCTAGACTGAAGTCTCTGAAGATTTTCAGTCAGGGCTTTAGTGCGATCCATTTCTTCACCCAACATATCATCACTTTTGTCTAGCATGTTTTGAACCTTTTCAAAAGCCCTTTGTTGTTTTACAGCAATCTTTGCAAGTTTAGAGTAGCTGGGCTTGAGATTCTCATCAGATTCATTTTCACTAGATTCAGAGGAGGTGTATTTGAGTACCTTTGCACCTTTTGCCATGAAGCAATAGGTGGGAGCGTAGTCATCATTATCTTCATCAGGCTTGTCGGTGGGGTCAGTTTCTTCAGTGTTGAAGATGGACTTGCTAACGAAAGCAGTAGCGAAGGCCAGACTCGCCACACCAGATTCGGATTCTTCAGACGCCTCCTCTTCCTCATTTTCCTCAGATTCAGCTTCAGAGTCCATTTCCTTGCCAATGAATGCCCGAGCCTTCTTGGAGCTGCTCTTCTTGTGAGATGAAGACTTCGAGGATTTTGATGACGAAGATTTTGACGATTTCTTCTTCTTCTTCGCATCATCAGAACTGTAATCCTTGTATTTCTTCTTCTTCAATTCCTTTTCCCACTGAGGACAATCTTGAATATAATGACCAGGTTTCTTGCATTTGTGGCACAGCCTTCTCTTATAGTCACTTGATGAGGAATCACTGCTTCTTGAGGATTTTCCAAAGCGACCACGTCTTGAGAACTTCTGGAATTTCTTCACGAGCAGTGCTAGCTCCTGGCTCAATTCTTCAGGATCACCAAGGCTACTACCAGAGTCCTCACATTCAGACTCAGACACAACCTTGGCCTTCAGGGCACGTGGTTTGCCATAGCTCGAACCATAGAGATCTCTCTTTTCAGCAAGCTGGAACTCGTGAGTATTTAGCCTTTCGAGGATATCGGCAGGATCAAGAGACTTGTAGTCAGCCCGTTCTTGTATCATCAGACCAAGAGTATCAAATGAGGAATCAAGTGATCTCAACAGTTTCTTCACCACCTCATGGTCAGTGATGTCAGTGGCACCGAGGGCTTGAAGCTCATTTGAGATGTCAGTGAGGCGATCAAAGGTTTGTTGGACATTTTCATTGTCGAGTCTTTTGAAGCGGTTGAAGAGATTCCGAAGAACATCAACTCGAGAGTCACGCTGAGTTGAGACTCCTTCATTCACTTTGGACAGCCTATCCCAGATAAGCTTAGCAGTTTCCAAAGCACTCACTCTTCCATACTGTCCTTTACTCAGATGGCCACATATGATATTCTTCGCTTGAGAATCGAGTTGCTTGAATCTCTTCACATCGGTAGCGTTCAGTGAGGGTGAAACAGAGGGAACACCATTTTCCACAACATACCAGAGATCGTTGTCAATTGCCTCGAGATGCATTCGCATCTTGTTTTTCCAGTAGGGGTAGTCCGTCCCATCAAAGGTAGGACACCCAGCCGAGACCTTGATCATACCTGCGGTCGACATAACTAAAACTCCAGGCGGTTAAACCAAAATCACACAGAACAAGGGAGTACCTTGCTCTGATACCAATTGAAAGTGCGTTATGTCGACTAGAGGGGGGTGAATAGGCGATTTTTATGAATTCTTCACTGAGGAATTTGCCGGTGAGGAAATTCCTTAGCGAAGAACTATTAGCAGCGGAATAAGTACTCAGAAGTAAGCATAACAGAATACACGCATGGTCATCATGATGAAATGAAGACTAGCACAGAGTACAGAAAGCGTAATCACAGGATAACACAAGATGAAGACAAACAGACTGAAGAAATTGAACTGAGGAAATTGAGAAAGTCTTCAGTCAAAGTCTTCAAACACAGATATGAACAAACACTCAACACAGTAATGAGGAAATGAAAGGGTTGAGGAAATAGAACCAGTAGGTTGGTGAAGACAATGATTTGGTAGACCAGTTCCAACTGCTGTCTCAGTTGTACGTCTGGTTGGAGCGGCTGAGTATTTAAACTCGAGGACACACAGTCCCGGACACCCAGTCGCTGAGCACGCAGCTCAGGACACCCAGTCCTCACCGTATTCTCCTTGAACTAAGGTCACGCAGACCTCGTCCAATCACTCGTGGTAAGTCTTCAGGCGACTTCCAAACCTTCACAGACTTGGTCACTCGGCGATCCACAATTCCTCTTGGATGCTCTAGACCTTGACGCCTAACCGTCTGGAAGAAGCACAGTCTTCAAAGGTAACAAGCGTCGGATCCACGCAGGATCAATTTCTTCAGTGATGCTCAATCACTTTGGGTTTGTAGGGGTTTGGTTTTGGGTTTTCCTCACTCGATGATTTTCGCTCAAAGTCCTCGGAGGATGGGTTGCTCTCAAATGACAAGTGTCAAGTTCTCTCGGAGCAGCCAACCAGCTAGTGGTTGTAGGGGGCGGCTATTTATAGCCTAGGGAGCAGCCCGACATGATAAGACATAAATGCCCCTCAATGATATGACCGTTAGGTGGATAAGATATTTTGGGACAGCTGGCGCGCAGCACAGCAACGGTCGGAAATTTGACTCTCAAATTCCTCAGGGCTATCATGTACCTCACTGTGTAGGTAATTCGCACTGATGAATTCCTAACTTCTCAGTCAGAACAAATTCATCAGTGACCAGAAGAACTTCGTCTCTGTCACTGAAGAAAGTGACTGAACTGTATGAGATTTCCAAAGGCTTCACTCGAAGGGATTGGTAGGTGTAGGATTTTGAGTTGAGCATCACATGGAAATTTTTCCTTAGTATTTCCTCGACCCCCTTTAACAGTACGGTGTTTCCTATGACTCAAGAAGGAGAAAATGAAACTACGAAAACAAAAGTCTTCACGCTTCATGTTCCACAAATGAATACCAAGTCTTCAAGGTCACACCAATTTCTTCACTTTCAAAGTCTTCAGAAAGTCTTCAGAATATCAAAGTCTTCAGTTGAAGAACTTCATTTTAGGGGTCGACTTTCTCTGTAAATATCAAACTCCTCACAGACTTATAGACCTGTGTACACTCACAAACGCATTAGGTGCTTAACCTATAAGTCTTCAATACACCAAAATCACTAAGGGGCACTAGATGCACTTACACTCGACGGTTCTTCGGTCTGTTTGATTGACCGAGCATGGGGACCGAAACTACCGAAACTAATTCGGTTTCTATGAATCACTAACCGATCTCAGTACCGAAAAAATCGGTTTCAGTCACTTCGGCTTCGGTCCAGGTCAAAACGGTTCGGTCCTTCGGTTTTTGGTTTATATGCCCACCCCTACCCCGGCCTATATGGTACTAGCTACCGATATCCTGAACAGTGAGTATATATAACCCATGGGATGAAACTAACCTCGATGGAAAACATCAGTCGTTCCCAAAATTGTCCTATGTAGGTACATCGAGAGGCATGTGAAGCACAACAGGCTAAACATCAGCCAAAATTATCCATGGCAGACAAAATAATCTCCAAAAGATAGCTTCAGTGTGCAGGTTTAAGCACGTTAGTAAAGCAAAACAAGTGGAAAGGTGTGTTAACTGCAGCAGGCCTAACATTTAACAACAAGAAAAGTTAGTCATTCAAACTGGTATTGTGCTGGTCTAAGTACACTGGTTATTGTTAAATAAAAATGGAAAGTGTGTTAGCTGCAAGATGCAGCAACCAAATGTAGTCATTCATAGTGGTATTGTTGAAACTAGTATTGATGAAATTGAACTGCACAGTTCATACTTGCACATATACAACATCACGTTGTGAATAACTGGAATGAACAAGGCATACTACAAACAACCAAAGATAGCATTTGAAACTAGACATATGCTAACTACAAACAACCGAACAATCAAAAAACTTTAAAAGAGACATATGCTAGCTATAACAGGCTTAATAGCAAGCAAATATATGCATTCCTACTGGTATGTTTAAAACTGGATTCATGAAATGTACGGCACAGTAAATAATTTCACATATAGAACATCACATTGTGAACAACTAAAATAAACAAGGCATAGTGCAAACAACCAAATATAAAAATTAAAACTGGACATATTCGCACTACACTACAAAAGGGACTCGACAAAACAAATCATGGGTTTCCCCTTGTGAAGAGGCACGGCAAAACGAGTCATCGGTTTCCTCACTTATCATAGATGGCCTCGTTCCCGTGGGAAGAGCACGGACCCTAGATGCGCTCCATGTTGTTGACGATGGGCTCCTTCCCCTTGGAAGAGCACGGTTGTAGGGTGCCCTCCCTGATGTCGCAGACGGGCTCTTTCCCCTTAGAAGACCAGATGGGCTCTTTCCCCTTGGAAGAGCCGGAGAGGGTTCCCTCCTCGTGGTCGTCGTTGATGAGGCCTCACTTGGAAGCTATGGATCCCAAGCCAGCGTCGCAAAACATGTCCTTCAGAAATGACAAAAGGGACTCGATGGCAATGTAGGATGGCAAATTCTTGATAGCGAGCCGGAGGAGATCATCGGTGGGGCCCTGGATGAGATTGACGGCAGTTGAACCCGAGGGGTTGGGGTGGTCCACTTAACCTGTGACCTAGCCCCCCTCAGGCCGTCACTGTCGACGACCACAATGTCGTAGCCGGCGTCCGTGACATACCCGCATACTCTACCTTGATGATTGAGTGCCTGCAGCCAGTAATGGTCATTGGCTTCCTCGGCGACGTCAGGCGAAGAGACCGCGATACACGTCTTTTGGGCTAGTCGCTCCTCGAGCTCCATGAGAAGCGTAGCCGGGCTTAGGTTGCAACGCTCTAGAGTGGGGGATGGGGATGCGGATGCGGATCTATGGGAAAGGGGGCGTTTGGCAGGCGTCATCTAAGAAACTCAGGGCGGCCTGGGTATGGAGATCGGCGGGTAAGCTGCATGGGCAAACTAGCAGATGTTGACAATGGAGGCCTTGCGGCGGCGACCGCTGTGGCGGGGACCTTGCTAGGGTTTTGAGTGAGGGAGGGAGGGTGTGTGTGCGTGCGCATGCACCCGAGGAGGTTTTGGTGTGTGTGTGTGTGTGTGTGTGTGTGTGTGGAGGGGGGCGGGGGTGTGTTTGAGGAAATGGCGTGGGTACTGAAAATTTTACTACGCGGGAGTCAAACGCTCGAGTGAAATGCCGGGGCTATTGAAAATTTTGATGATGGTGCATCGCACACGGTCCGAAGATAACAATCGTGTGTTATGAAACAGAAAAACCCTCGAGGTGGGCAGATATTTTCTAGGGATGTGGGCGGGATTGGGAACAAGAAACATCACAGACGGTCGGGGGATAACAACTGTGTGTTATGAAACGGAAAAACCCTCGAGGCGAGCAGATATTTTTGAGGGATGCAGGCGGGAACAAGAAACATCACACACGGTCGAAACATAATAATTGTGTGTTATCAAACAGAAAAAAGCTGCAGGCGGGTAGATATTTTTGAGAGGGGAAGCCTCGTGGAGCCCAATGTACTACGCGGATGTGTGTGCAGGGGCACCGGCATGGCACACGGTTAGTTTGAGTGAACTGTGTCTATTGCATCATCCGACTTGTCTAATGTTCATAAATTTGGCAAAAAATTATGCGGGAGAGGGTTAGAACACGAACACACTTGCATGTGGACCAAATTTATGTATGAAAAGGGTGGTTTGATGTTCAAATACAAAATGCAACTTCGATGTGGCACCTATCTCGCAAAGCGCACGGTATTGCTTGTCCTCCCCCTCGTGTCGGCACGAAGGGGATCCTAAGCTATGAACGCATGCCCCCCCAACCGAGGTTCAACTAGCAAAGTGCGAAGTAGCAACCCCCCCCCCATCCACACACACACACACTTTCAATCATCGGGCCAAGAGGCATCTCACCAATATGGATCGTAAAACAGACGAAGAATAATCCACCTTGGTCGTACAACCTCTCTCTTGTTGTTGGTCAAAGTGATCGCCGTCCATGCGACCCTGGAGATGGGCTAGCTCGCCAAGAATCACGCAAGTAGCTAGTCCCCGAAGACAACCACTGCCTGCGTGTGGCCCAAACATATGTATGGAGAGGTGTGTTTTTGAATACATAATGGAACAACTTTGTTGTGGCATCGCGCTTTCGAATTAGAAATCCCCACACTGAGTGAGGGTTAGGTTGATGATGCATATGTATGTTACACCACACTTCAAGCCGACGACGGGGATCCATGCATGCATGCATGCATAGTATATGTGCTCAAACTTAATTAGGTCTGAATCTCACCATGACCTATACTACTATAACAGGAACCAAAGGAAGAATCCGCCATGGTAACCTATCTTGTTGTCGGTCAAGGTGATCATGGATGTCCACACGGGCCCACAAATATATAGGCTTGTCGCCGATAACCACGCGAGGGAGCGTACCATTCGAAGACAGCCACTACATGCATATGTATGGAGGTGATGCGTGCATGCATGTTTGAATACCATTTCACAACATTGATGTGGCGCATGCATCGAAAATCGTACAGTTCCCACATAGAGCAAGATCGGTTCATGACGTGTCGTTGTACTAGCAACTTTGACTCGATGGGAGGGATTCATGCATACACATGCATGTGTGAGTGCTCAAACTGTATCATGTCATCCCAGAGCATGACCTATATATATACCATATTACAAACAAAAAATAATCCCCTCCTAAGTCAAATTAACCTCTTGAAAGTGCAACTAATCCCCGGGTGGTCTTGGTAATTTAAAACGACATATAGCTCATTGAATTAATATCCATTCAAGTTGAATATTTCAGAAAGTTCAATGATTGGCATGGCATGGACTAGAGATGTGGACCCCTAAAATGCTAAGGACAAAGATTGGCAAAGGCTCAAGACTCTTCATTTTCATTTTAGTGATCCAAGATCACATTGAGTCCATAGGAAAGACAATACTATTAAAAGGGGATGAGGTGTTGCTTAATGGTCTACTTGCTCAAAGTGCTTAGTGATATTGCTCCAAAATCCTCAACCACTTTCTCATTTCCACATTTTTCCAAAACCTAAAGTCAAACTCGGCCCCACCGATTAGATCTATCGGGTGCCACCAAGTTCATTTGAGTTAGCCATAGCCAGAAACCTTAATCAATCCGGTCTCACTGATACGGCTCTCGGTCTCACCGAGATGGCTTGGCAAACTCTCTGTTTCCCTTTGTAACATTTCGGTCTCACCGAAATGAGTGATCGGTCCCATCGAGTTTGCTTGACCAAGTCTCTATTTTCTTATTGGTGAAATCGTTCTCACTGAGTTCATGCGATCGATCTCACCGAGATGAGGTTTTGCCTAGCCCTGGCACATCGGTTCCACCGAGTTGATCTCTTTGGTCCCACCGAGATTCCTAACGTTCACATTTGAACTGAATCGGTCTCACCGAGTTCTTCTATTCGGTCTGACCGAGTTGGGTAATAAGTGTGTAACGGTTGGATTTTGTGTGGAGGCTATATATACCCCCTCCACCCCCTTCTCCATTAGAAAGAGAGCCATCATAACGTACCAACACTTCCACCACTCATTTTCTGAGAAAAAACACCTACTCATGTGTTGAGACCAAGACATTCCAATCCAACCACAAGAATCTTGATCTCTAGCCTTACCCAAGTTGCTTTCCACTCAAATCATCTTTCCACCATAGCCAAATCTGTGAGATAGAGTTGAGTGTTGGGGAGACTATCATTTGAAGCACAAGAGCAAGGAGTACATCATCAGCACACCATCTATTACCTTTTGGAGAGTGGTGTCTCCTGGATTGGTTAGGTGTCACTTGGGAGCCTCTGTCAAGATTGTGGGGTTGAACCAAGGAGTTTGTAAGGGCAAGGAGATCGCCTACTTCATGAAGATCTACCCAAGTGAGGCAAGTCCTTCGTGGGTGATGGCCATGGAGAGATAGACAAGGTTGCTTCTTCGTGGACCCTTCATGGGTGGAGCCCTCCATGGACTCGCGCAACCGTTACCCTTCGTGGGTTGAAGTCTCCAACAACGTGGATGTACAATAGCACCATCTATCGAAACCACGCGAAAAATCTCCGTGTCTACATTGTGTTTGCCTTCTCCAAACCCTTCCCTTTGCCTTCATATCCAATGTTTTACTTTCCGATGCTACACTCTTAGAATTGCATGTGTAGGTTGATTGCTTGACTTGTGCTAAGTTGCTAAAATCTGCCAAGACTTAAAATTGGGAAAAGGCTAGATTTTATCTGGTTAAGTACTCTAATCACACCCCCCCCCTCTAGACATACTTTAGATCCTACAAGTGGTATCAGAGCTTTGGTATCCATTTGCCTTGATTTACATAGCTTTTGGTGATCATAGCCTTAGTTTCCCAACCTAGGAGAGTATGGCGTCTAGCGAGGGAAATTACCACCGTAGACGTCCTTACTTTGATGGTACTAATTTGCTAGTTGGAAGCATAAGATGAAAATGCATACTCTTGGTCATAACCCCGCCGTTTGGGCTATTGTGTGTATTGGTTTGCAAGGTGAATTTTTCGAGGATGGAAGAGAAACAAATCGTGAAGCAACTGCAGAAGAATTGTAGATGTTACAATACAATGCACAAGCTTGCGATATCCTCTTCAACGGATTGTGCCCTGAAGAATTCAACAAAATCATACGCCTTGAGAATGCAAAGGAAATTTGGGTTACTTTGGTTGATATGCACGAAGGTACCGAGTCCGTCAAGGAATCCAAATTGGATGTGCTTCAAAGTCAACTTGACAAGTTCAAAATGAAGGATGGTGAAGGGGTCGCTGAAATGTACTCTAGGCTTGCTCTCATCACAAATGAGATTGCCGTCTTAGGAAGCGAAGAGATGACCAATAGATTCATCATCAAGAAGATCCTAAGACCCTTGGATGGAAAATATGATACCGTGTGCAACTTGATCCAAATGATGCCCAATTACAAAGATATCAAGCCAACGAAAGTCATTGGAAGAATTGTTGCTCACGAGATGTCACTCAAGGATAAGGAAGAGCTTCACAACAAGTCTAGTGGTGCTTATAAAGCTTCATGTGATGCTCCTACCACATCAAGTGAAAAACAAGTCTTCAATGAAGAATTGAGCTTAATGGTGAAGAACTTCAACAAGTTCTACAAGAATAGAAGCAAAGAGAGAAGCTCCAAGTCAAGGTCCTACAATGACAAAAGATCTTCTAGTCATGATCGAAATTGCTCTAATTGTTGAAGACCCAGACACTACTCCAATGAGTGTACGGCTCCCTAAAAAATAAGAGAAGACTCACCAAAAAGGAGAAGTAAAAGAGATGAATCACCTCCAAGAGAGAGAAGGAGTAGAGATGATCGTTATGAACGAAGACCCCCTCGTAGAAGCAAGGATTCGGAAAGGAAGCACAAGTCATCAAGGAGCTACACAAGGTGAAGACATCAAGCTCATGTTGGTGATGGGTATCCGGTTCCGACTCCGACAACTACTCAGAGAGAAGTTATCACTCCGACTCAAGAATATACTCAAGATGAAGGTGTTGCCGGTCTTGCACTTGTGTCAACCAACTCCTATGACATATTTGACTCACCAAATGAAGGAATTGGAAGATGCGTCATGGCTAAAGGCCCTAAGGTATCACACCCCGAGTATATTGATTTCAATAGTGATGAAGATGATTTGCTAGGTGATGATGATTTGCTTGTTGACAGTACTAGTGATGAAAACTATGATGAAATTGCTATTAATCATGCTAATCAAGATGAAACGAATGACAATGATAAGAAGGAGATTGAGCGTCTAACTAAAGAACTAAACACTCTTAAGTTAGCTCATGAAACTACTTTGGAGGATCATTGAGAACTTTTAAAAACTCATGAGAAGTTATGCTTTGAAAAGCTCAATTTAGAGCAAGAGCATGGGTTCTTAAAAGCAATCAATGATGATCTTCGGAAGAAAAGCTCTTCTTACATTGCCAAGCGTTTACTCTTGTCCTCTTACATGCCACAAGTAAAATCTAGCAACAAGAGTAAGAAAGATTCTTCTTCTAGTAGTAACAATAATCATGCTAAATCCAATATCGTTGCTTCTAGTAGTTCTCTTGATTCCACTAATGATTCTCTTATCCAAGTTACACTTGGGCAAGAAAATAGCTTATTGAAGGGAATTATAGAGAAAGGTGTTTACAAGAGCCTTGTCGGAAGTAAGCAATTTGAGTAAATTATACGCAAGCAATGAAGGCACCAGAAGAATCAAGGTGTTGGCTTTGATCGAAAGTTCAATGCCAATGGAGTTGAGTGGGAAGAAGATCAATACCCCATGACGAAGTTTGTTCCCCAACAAGAGATGTATGACCCTACTTCCTTCAAGGGAACACAAGCTTAACATGATCTTCCACCACAAGACCACAAGCTAAAAGGCAAGGACAAGCTTCAAGAGGAGATTAATGCATTTTAAGAAGCTCCAAAGGCCTTGATCAAGTGGGTTCCCAAGACTACATCAAGTTCTACTTCATCAAGTACAACCACAACTCCAAGGATTCCCATCAAGTTGATGTGGGTCCCAAAGAAGAAGAACTAGAGAGTTCTTAAGCGTGACTCCGCCAACATACTTCACTAATATTCATTTTGGCAAGGACAAGTGCAATCAACTTCCATATCATGCACTACTTCAAGGAGTCACAAACCCTCTTATTGGTAAGTCAAGGGACAAGGTAACCAAATGCTTCCGAGGACATCATCATATGTGTACTTCACTCTATGTCTATGGATATTCTTGTTTGTTCCTTGTGGGACTAACCCATGTAGGTATTGAAAGTGCGACTCACTCCAATGGATTGCTCCAAATGATCTACATCAACATTTAGCATCCACATCTTCAACATCTACATGAAGTCATCATTGACAAAATCCAAGGTTAGTTCATCCCACTAAGGGGGGGTATCACATCTAGGGGAGCTTTACTCTAAGATTTGAGCTAAAGCAACACTAATGGTGTGAACACAACAATGCTTTATGTAAAAGTGATAACCCCACTTGTGCTTAAACAATGAGTATGACCTATGATCAAATGTTCTCATTTGACTCCTAAGTCAATATACTCATATATAGATGACCTAGTCATCGCCAATTGCTTGATAGATGCTAGAGTGTTTGTGCATGCTTTGCCACATATTTCATTTGCTATCTTATTGTGTGAGCATGTTGGTTGCATAATTTTCTCCATTCGAGGACATCCATTTGTTGCTATTGATTGTTTGGTTTTTATTTTTGCCAAATGGACGGACAAGAATGCCTAAGTACTCCCTCTAGCTTTCTATGCTTTTCTCGTCTCAAACTCTATTCATGCTACATCACAAAGCTTGAACAAGTTGAATTCGGACCCTCTGGGTGAGGATCACTCGGAGCCACTGATCTGTCAAGGGCTTAAACTTCCAAAACCTCTTAATGCATCTCGGTCAGACTGATCACCGTACTCGGTCTCACCGAAATCATTAGTTTGATCTAGGTTTTCACCTCGGTGCAACCGATTAGAACATTTTGGTCACACCGAGTTGCAGTAACTGCTCACAGTTTTGCATTTCGGTCACACCGAATCGTTCCACTCAATCACACCGAAAGTCACTAGGTATATATATCCGCGGGTTGAAATTCTGGAAATTACTCCAAACTCTTCATCCGCGCCTCCTAGCTTTGCCGCCCCCTTGGTCTCCGGATAGTCTCCGTCATCGCCAGCATCCTCCTGCCGCTAGATTCTGTCGTCGTCAATGGTAATCTCACCGCCGTTGTCGCCGTAGCAAGTTCGTCGCCAAGTTAGGGTACGGAATCGATTTCTGTGTAAGTTCCTTTTTTTGATTCCTGCACAGAGATTGTTGCCATTGTTCTAGCCATGTATGAAATCAGTATATCCACCGAAAAGTTCCTTTAGATTAGATTTGATGCAAAAACTTAGGGTTCAGTTTCCGCCGAATTCATCTCGGATCAACCGATCTAAAGATCTCGGTCTCACCGATTTTGCTCATGCCATTGCACAAGTACAAATCGGTCTGACCGAAGCGTACGAATCGGTGTGACCAAAATCACTCACTTTGTGAAACCCTAGCATCTCGGAGTCACCGAACTGCACTTCGGTCTAACCGAAATCGCTTGTTTAGACTCTGTAGCTGCTTCGGTGTCACCGAGTTAGTCATATCGGTAGCTCCAAAATGCCTTCTGCAGAAAACTAAAATTAAGTTTTTGACTCAATATTTTTTTGAAAATAGATGTGCTTTGTGATGCTCATCCACTCTACCTATACATATTTATTCACAGGGACAGTTTCTGAGATGTCTGAGGGTAGTGACCGTCAGAACAGGTTAGAGGAGCAAGTAAATCTCAGTGAGGGCACTAGTCCCTCCAATAGCAGCTATGAATAAGGTAGCAGAAGCACCCCAAGCAACTTTCCTAAGGCCACAAATAGGCAAAGGAAGAAGAAAACCTCGGATTCAGAGGATGATGACTTTGAAGTTGAGGAGGTGACCTCAACGAAGAAGGTTCTCAAGAAGGAGTATGGTGCTGCTGCCTCCACCAAGCCTCGCATGAAGAAGAAAGCTCCTGGTAAGAGAGTGCCCACGTCCAAAGCCAGAGCCTCCACTCAGGAAACTATGGAGTTCACTCTTAAACCAAGAGAGGAAGAGACTGCTAGAGGTAAGAAGAGGAAGGAAAAAGTCAAGAAGGCTATGCTAGGGTCATTGGTAAGCCTTCTATTGTCAGATATTTTGAAGAAGAGGAGGAGGAAGAGGCTGCTGCACCTCCTGCGAAGACTCAGAAGCTCATGGGGGTGCCATTAAGTCTGGGGTAGCTCCATCTAAGCCCAAGACAGCCCCAAGACAGTTTCTCAAGCTACAAAACCCTCTGCACCCAAGAGATCCACCAGGAACATCCCTGCTGCTGAGAAGGACAAGGCCCCAGTGCCAGAAGTTCAAGAGGAAGAAGAGCATCAAGTGCTCAGAAAATTGAAGCCAAAGATTCCTGATCATAGTGATGATCATCCCATTGCTGAGAATATGAAGGACATGAAAGATGCGGGTCTGAGATTGTGGAGACAGTCTGATCCCTATGCTGTTGGGAGAAGGACTGTTGTTGATTATCGTTTCCACAGCAAGGAACAGCAGGACTTTTATGAAACAGCATTGCTGGACAAGAAACCCATTGTGTGTGACATGAGATGGGTAGACTGGACCTATATTGATGGAAATGAAGATTACTTCCCTGGAGTACATGAGAGCTTCAGGATGAATGAGGTTGACAAATTTGTAGGACAAAAATTGACAAGGTGGAATGATGATATGATTATGCAATTCTACTCCACTACTCATTTCTATCCGGATGGCATGATAGTCTGGATGACTGAAGGAACAAGGTATCAGTCTACAATTGTTGAGTGGGCCAAGTTGATCAATGCCCCTACTGAAGACGGAAATGATATAGATGTGTATGCCAAGCCCAGGAAAGACCACAACTCCATGGCAAACATGTACAGGGAGATTCCTGATAAGGCTTTGGAGACTCACAAGTTTGGATATATCTATTATCTTCTCGCTGGCTTGACCACCATCAAGACTATTCTGAGGCACACTTTGTTGCCCCAGTTAGGAGATCATAGGATGATCCGTGGACACTCTATCAAATTGCTTCACTTGTTTGATGTGCCACAAAAGTTCAAGGTGATGAGTCTCATTGTTGAAACAGTAAAGAGAACTGCAGCTAATCAGAAGAGATCATGTGGATATGCCCCTCACATCCAGATGCTTATCAACTCCAAGATGGGGACAGGGAAATATCTTTTTGACAAAGAGCATCTTCCCCTGAGGCTGGAATTTTACGATAATGAGGTTGTCATGGATGCATCTCATCCAACATGTGTAGAAGCCCAGGAGAAGAGAGAGAGAAAGCAAAGGCTGCAAAAGCAGCAAAACCAGCTAGTGCTCCAGATGCTTCACAGGTGATGCTCTGGACCAAGAAGGATCAACTCAGTTAACTGCTTGAGGCTACCATGAGGATTGAGAAAGGATTGGCCACCCTGAATCAGAATCAAGAGAGTCTTGAGAGGATCATTGAGACAAAAATTCATGATCTAGATGTGAAGGTCACAGAGACCCAATTAACCATGGAGACACTCCAGGAAGAGCTTGAAGAAAGGAGTGATAGACCAAGCACAGATGCATTTCGGCAAGTGCCAAGGGCACAAAGGTCTTCAGCTGTGCCAGTTGCCAATGATACCAGGACTACATTGTCAGCACCTGCAGCAACTGCCTTAGTGATTCCTCCAGTTTCAACTCCTCTAGCTCCACAGACATCAACTGAAGCTTTTGTAGACGGACTCCTCTCCACGCCATCTATGCACACCGGAGCAACCAGCCAGAAGACCCCTTCAGGAGCTCCCGGAGATCTTGCCTAGAGTGTCGTATAACACTATGCATTTTCAAGCTTTTTGGTAACTTGGTGCCAAAGGGGGAGAATGTGTATAGATCATTAGGCTTCGAGAGAGAGAGTGTGTTTTTCTTTTTTGTTGCCTCTCTTGATACTTTGATCATTTGCTTGTTTGATGCGTGCTACATTATTTGTGCTTGTGTGTGAGATACTCTTATGATCATGTGTTTGATCATACTATGCTTTAAGGTGTGCTTGCTTGATGATATCCATTTCACTTGTGTATGATCTATCATGTTTGTCCTTGGTGATGAGTGCATGTTTCTTATACTTATCATTTTGAGCGCTCCACCAAGATGTAGGCAACATGGAAGAGTGACCCATGATCCTAATTGATTGTGCATTTGCATTCAAAAGCAAATTTTAAATAATGCACAAATTTAGGGGGGGGCTCTTGCTTATCACATACTTCTCAAAGCGACGATGTATTTCTTTTATATTATCATTTGTCGAAGCTTTGATCTATATGTTGTCATCAATTACCAAAAAAGGGGAGATTGAAAGTGCAACTAATCCCCGGGTGGTTTTGGTAATTCATAACAACGTATAGCTCATTGAACTAATATCCATTCAAGTTAAATATTTCAGAAAGTTCAATGACTGACATGGCATGGACTAGAGATGTGGACCCCTCAAAATGCTAAGGACAAATATTGGCAAAGGCTCAAGACTCTTCATTTTCATTTTAGTGATCCAAGATCACATTGAGTCCATAGGAAAGCCAATACTATTAAAAGGGGATGAGGTGTTGCTTAATGGTCTACTTG
The DNA here is from genome assembly GCF_018294505.1 of Triticum aestivum. Taxonomy (NCBI): domain Eukaryota; kingdom Viridiplantae; phylum Streptophyta; class Magnoliopsida; order Poales; family Poaceae; genus Triticum; species Triticum aestivum. The sequence continues at coordinate 352,538,626 of NC_057798.1, forward strand.
CTCAAAGTGCTTAGTGATATTGCTCCAAAATCATCAACCACTTTCTCATTTATACCTTTGTCCAAAACCTAAAGTCAAACTCGGCGCCACCGATTGGATCTATCTGGCACCATCGAGTTCATTTGACTTATCCATAGCCAGAAACCCTAATCAATTCGATCTCACCGATACGGCTCTCGGTCTCACCGAGATGGCTTTGCAAACTCTTTGTTTCCCTTCGTAACATCCTAGTCTCACCGAAATGAGCGATTGGTCCCACCGAGTTTGCATTGCAAACTCTCTGTTTCTTTTCTTAACATTTCAGTCTCAAGCGATCGGTCCCACCGAGTTTGCTTGACCAAGTCTCTATTTGCTTATTGCTGAAATCGGTCTCACCGAGTTCATGCGATCAGTCTCACCGAGATGAGGTTTTGCCCTAGACCTAGCACATAGGTTCCACCTAGTTGATCTCTTCGGTCCCACCGAGATTCCTAACATTCACATTTTGAACTGAATCGGTCTTACAAATTACTTCTATTCGGTCTGACCGAGTTGAGTAAAAAGTGTGTAACGGTTGGATTTTGTGTGGAGGCTATATATACCCATCCACCCCCTTCTCCATTAGAGAGAGAGAGAGCCATCAGAACGTGCCTACACTTTGACTGCTCATTTTCTGAGAAAGAACCACCTACTCATGCGTTGAGACCAAGACATTCCAATCCATCCACAACAATCTTGATCTCTAGCCTTCCCCAAGTTGCTTTCCACTCAAATCATCTTTCCACCATAGCCAAATCCGTGAGAGAGAGTTAAGTGTTTGGGAGACTATCATTTGAAGCACAAGAGCAAGGAGTTAATCATCAACACACCTCTATTACCTTTTGGAGAGTGGTGTCTCCTAGATTGGTTAGGTGTCACTTGGGAGCCTCCGTCAAGATTGTGGAGTTGAACCAAGGAGTTTGTAAGGGCAAGGAGATCGCCTACTTTGTGAAGATTTACCCAAGTGTGGCAAGTCCTTCATGGGTGATGGCCATGGTGGGATAGACAAGGTTGCTTCTCCGTGGACCCTTCGTGGGTGGAGCCCTCCTTGGACTTGCGCAACAGTTACCCTTCGTGGGTTGAAGTCTCCATCAAAGTGGATGTACGATAGTACCACCTATCGAAACCACGCGAAAAATCTTCATGTCTACATTGTGTTTCCCTTCTCCAAACCCTTCCCTTTACCTTCATATGTAATGTTTTACTTTCCGGGGCTACACTCTTAGAATTGCATGTGTAGGCTGATTGCTTGACTTGTGCTAAGTTGCTAAAATCTGCCAAGACTTAAAATTGGGAAAAGGCTACATTTTTATTTGTTCAAGTAGTCTAATCACCCCGCCCCCCTCTAGACCTACTTTCGATCCTACATCTCTCTCATTGTCAGGAAAAAAGTAGTGATGGACCAAGCGAGCCCACGGATGGAAAGCATCGATATCGCTGATAATCTCTTAATTGGGTGCGAGAGGACAACCACCATCCCTTTGCATGTGGGCCAAACATATGTTGAATACCCAAAATGCAGAACTTTGATGTGCCACATGCCTCAAAACCCGTAAAGACCCCACACAGAGCGAGGTTCATGAAGCGTACTACATATGATGGTCCCCTTCCCCCTCTTCGATGCATACTATGTGCTCCTACCGTAATACAACCCAAAAAGAATCCTCCTCGATGGTGAAATTAATTAACCTCTCCCGATGCAGGTCAAAGTGATGCATGCATCGATGATGGCCTCGTGGGCCCACAGATGGAAGCGTCACATGTGAGTGTCCTAGCTAGGATAACCACCACATGCATGCATGTGGCCCAAAGAGGTGTTGTGTGATGTTTGAATAGCCAGTTTCACAACTTTGATGTGGCACGTGCCTCAGAAACCGAAAAGTCCCGACACTGAGTGAGTGTACTTGTTCACGGACACATACGTATAGTATATATGCTAATCCCCTCCCACCTCTTCGACGCATACTATATATATACTCCCACCATAACACAAGCAAAAAAGATTCTACCTTGCTGGTGAAATTAACCTCACTGCCGGCTATTCCTCAATGTGATGGACGATGACCTCGTGGGCCCATAGAAAGCTTCACACACAAGTATTGAGTGTCATGTAGGACAACCATCGACTGCATGTGGCCAAAACATGTATGTATGAAAGGGTTGTGTAATGTTTTAAATAACGAATTCACGACTCTGATGTGGCACATGCCTAACAAAACGGCCAACCCACACGGTGGCTCACAACTCGTAATGTACTACGAGCCACCCGCCACCCCCAGACGCACACACCCACACACACATCGCGAATCCACCGCAAATACGATGCATGTTAAATTATCCCATGGTGAACATATGTTACCAAAGGAGGGACGTTTTAATTTCGGAAAAAACAGAGATCATTAAGACATTTAGTACATTGATTGATTTTCTACGGGTATAATGTGCAAAAATCAAATTTGAGCTACATGCACACGTGACAGTTCACCTAAATGGATTGCAAAAACACATGTGTCTCACTAGGTGCATGTTTACTCCCCGTGCAAGAAATTTCAAACATTGAGAATCTTGATTTTTAAATTCTAGTACATCCAAAACTTATTTGAACTTCATGAAACTTATTGTGTTGTCATATGGACACCAATACAAAGTGGCATTGTACTTTTTTGTCAAATTTGAGACCAGTTTTGATGTAATCTTTATCTAATTACAAACGGTAGATTATTAATAATTGGGAACCAATATCCCAAATGGATTATATATTTGAACTGTGAGCGTTAGACCAACAATGGATATGTGCCATTCTTCGGTTAAGCAATAAAGCGGCAGCATAAATCATCCAAATAGAAAAAAAATATGTGCCGCCACGCGACCCATGTGCCATGCGAGCAGGCGTGAGTTGACGGGACGCATGCGAGCAGTCCGCCGCACAGGCAGACCGGGAGGCGTGCGTGCAGGTGTGTGAATGGACGGAGGCGTGCTCACTGCGCAGTGTCATCGGGAGGCGTGCGAGTAGCTATGTGAAACAACGGTAGGCATGCCAGCAGTCTGGTGTGCAGGCTCGCCGGGAGGCGAGCCAGCGGTTCGACCATCGCCCACCTCTCTCCCACTACTCCCACTACTCCATATTAATGGTGCGCCCGAGCGGCCGCTGTTGGGGAACGTTGCATAAAATAAAAAAATTCCTACGTTCACCAAGATCAATCTATGAGTTCATCTAGCAACGAGAGAGAGAGAGAGATGCATCTACATACCACTTGTAGATCGCGTGTGGAAGCACTCAAGAGAACGGGGTTGAGGTAGTCGTTCTCGTCGTGATCCTATCACCGGAGATCCTAGCGCCGAACGGACGGCACCTCCGTGTTCAACACACGTACGGTCAGCGTGACGTCTCCTCCGTCTTGATCCAGCAAGGGGGAAGGAGAGGTTGATGAAGATCCAGCAGCACGATGGCGTGGTGGTGGATGCAGCAGGACTCCGGCAGGGCTTCGCCAAGCAACTGCGGGAGGAGGAAGAGGTGTAGCAGGGGGAGGGAGGCGCCAAGACTCAGGGTGCGGCTGCCCTCCCTCCCCCCTCCTTTACATAGGCCCCCTGGGGGGCGCCGGCCTTGGAGATGGGAATCTCCCAAGGGGGCGGCGGCCAGGGGGGTGGAGTGCCCCCCAAGGCAAGTGGTGCGCCCCCCCACCCTAGGGTTTCCAACCCTAGGCGCGGGGGCCAAGGGGGGCGCACCAGCCCACTAGGGGCTGGTTCCCCTCCCACTTCAGCCCACGGGGCCCTCTGGGATAGGTGGCCCCACCCGGTGGACCCCCGGGACCCTTCCGGTGGTCCCGGTACAATACCGGGTGACCCCGAAACTTTCCCGATGGCCGAAACAGCACTTCCTATATATAATTCTTTACCTCCGGACCATTCCGGAACTCCTCGTGACGTCCGGGATCTCATCCGGGACTCCGAACAACTTTTGGTTTGCTGCATACTCATATTCATACAACCCTAGCGTCACCGAACCTTAAGTGTGTAGACCCTACGGGTTCGGGAGACATGCAGACATGACCGAGACGGCTCTCCGGTCAATAACCAACAGCGGGATCTGGATACCCATGTTGGCTCCCACATACTCCTCGATGATCTCATCGGATGAACCACGATGTCGAGGATTCAAGCAACCCCGTATACTATTCCCTTTGTCAGACGGTATGTTACTTGCCCGAGATTCGATCGTCGGTATCCCAATACCTCGTTCAATCTCGTTGCCGGCAAGTCACTTTACTCGTACCGTAATGCATGATCCCGTGACCAGACACTTGGTCACTTTGAGCTCATTATGATGATGCACTACCGAGTGGGCCCAGTGATACCTCTCCGTAATACGGAGTGACAAATCCCAGTCTCGATCCGTGTCAACCCAACAGACACTTTCGGAGATACCTGTAGTGCACCTTTATAGTCACCCAGTTACGTTGTGACGTTTGGTACACCCAAAGCACTCCTACGGTATCCGGGAGTTACACGATCTCATGGTCTAAGGAAGAGATACTTGACATTGGAAAAGCTCTAGCAAAACGAACTACACGATCTTGTGCTATGCTTAGGATTGGGTCTTGTCCATCACATCATTCTCCTAATGATGTGATCCCGTTATCAACGACATCCAATGTCCATAGTCAGGAAACCATGACTATCTGTTGATCAACGAGCTAGTCAACTAGAGGCTCACTAGGGACATGTTGTGGTCTAAGTATTCACACGTGTATTACGATTTCCGGATAATACAATTATAGCATGAATAAAAGACAACTATCATGAACAAAGAAATATAATAATAATCCTTTTATTATTGCCTCTAGGGCATATTTCCAACAGTCTCCCACTTGCACTAGAGTCAATAATCTAGTTACATTGTGATGAATCGAACACCCATAGAGTTCTGGTGTTGATCATGTTTTGCTCGCGGAAGAGGTTTAGTCAACGGATCTGCGACATTCAGATCCGTATGTACTTTGCAAATATCTATGTCTCCATCTTGAACATTTTCACGGATGGAGTTGAAACGACGCTTGATGTGCCTGGTCTTCTTGTGAAACCTGGGCTCCTTGGCAAGGGCAATAGCTCCAGTGTTGTCACAGAAGAGAGTGATCGGCCCCGACGCATTGGGTATGACTCCTAGGTCGGTGATGAACTCCTTCATCCATATTGCTTCATGCGCTGCCTCCGAGGCTGCCATGTACTCCGCTTCACATGTAGATCCCGCCACGACGCTCTGCTTGCAACTGCACCAGCTTACTGCTCCACGATTCAACATATACACGTATCCGGTTTGTGACTTAGAGTCATCCAGATCTGTGTCGAAGCTAGCGTCGACGTAACCCTTTACGATGAGCTCTTCGTCACCTCCATAAACGAGAAACATGTCATTTGTCCTTTTCAGGTACTTTAGGATATTCTTGACCGCTGTCCAGTGTTCCTTGCCGGGATTACTTTGGTACCTACCTACCAAACTTACGGCAAGGTTTACATCTGGTCTGGTACACAGCATGGCATACATAATAGATCCTATGGCTGAGGCATAGGGGATGACACTCATCTCTTCTTTATCTTCTGCCGTGGTCGGGCATTGAGCCGAGCTCAATCTCACACCTTGCAATACAGGCAAGAACCCTTTCTTGGACTGATCCATTTTGAACTTCTTCAAAATCTTATCAAGGTATGTGCTTTGTGAAAGACCTATGAGGCGTCTCGATCTATCCCTATAGATCTTGATGCCTAATATGTAAGCAGCTTCTCCAAGGTCCTTCATTGAAAAACACTTATTCAAGTAGGCCTTAATGTTGTCCAAGAATTCTATATCATTTCCCATCAAAAGTATGTCATCTACATATAATATGAGAAATGCTACAGAGCTCCCACTCACTTTCTTGTAAACGCAGGCTTCTCCATAAGTCTGCATAAACCCAAACGCTTTGATCATCTCATCAAAGCGAATGTTCCAACTCCGAGATGCTTGCACCAGCCCATAAATGGATCGCTGGAGCTTGCATACTTTGTTAGCATTCTTAGGATCGACAAAACCTTCCGGCTGCATCATATACAGCTCTTCCTTAAGATAACCGTTAAGGAATGCCGTTTTGACGTCCATCTGCCATATCTCATAATCATAGTATGCGGCAATTGCTAACATGATTCGGACGGACTTAAGCTTCGCTACGGGAGAGAAAGTCTCATCGTAGTCAACCCCTTGAACTTGTCGATAACCCTTAGCAACAAGTCGAGCTTTATAGATGGTGACATTACCATCCGCGTCCGTCTTCTTCTTAAAGATCCATTTGTTTTCTATCGCTCGCCGATCATCGGGCAAGTCAGTCAAAGTCCATACTTTGTTTTCATACATGGATTCTATCTCGGACTGCATGGCTTCTAGCCATTTGTTGGAATCTGGGCCCGCCATCGCTTCTTCATAGTTCGAAGGTTCACCGTTGTCTAACAACATGATTTCCAGGACAGGGTTGCCATACCACTCTGGTGTGGAACGTGTCCTCGTGGACCTACGAAGTTCAGTAGCAACTTGATCCGAAGTACCTTGATCATCATCATTAATTTCCTCTCCAGTCGGTGTAGGCACCACAGGAACATTTTCCTGAGCTGCACTACTTTCCGGTTCAAGAGGTAGTACTTCATCGAGTTCTACTTTCCTCCCACTTACTCCTTTCGAGAGAAACTCTTTTTCCAGAAAGGATCCGTTCTTGGCAACAAAGATCTTGCCTTCGGATCTAAGGTAGAAGGTATACCCAATGGTTTCCTTAGGGTATCCTATGAAGACGCATTTTTCCGACTTGGGTTCGAGCTTTTCAGGTTGAAGTTTCTTGACATAAGCATCGCATCCCCAAACTTTTAGAAACGACAGCTTAGGTTTCTTCCCAAACCATAATTCATACGGTGTCGTCTCAACGGATTTAGACGGTGCCCTATTTAAAGTGAATGTAGCTGTCTCTAGAGCGTATCCCCAAAATGATAGCGGTAAATCGGTAAGAGACATCATAGATCGCACCATATCCAATAGAGTGCGATTACGACGTTCGGACACACCGTTACGCTGAGGTGTTCCAGGCGGCGTGAGTTGTGAAACGATTCCACATTTCCTTAAGTGCGTACCAAATTCGTGACTTAAATATTCTCCTCCACGATCCGATCGTAAGAATTTTATCTTTCGGTCACGTTGATTCTCTACTTCATTCTGAAATTCCTTGAACTTTTCAAAGGTCTCAGACTTGTGTTTCATCAAGTAGACATACCCATATCTACTCAAGTCATCAGTGAGAGTGAGAACATAACGATATCCTCCGCGAGCCTCAACGCTCATTGGACCACACACATCAGTATGTATGATTTCCAATAAGTTGGTTGCTCGCTCCATTGTTCCGGAGAACGGAGTCTTGGTCATTTTGCCCATGAGGCATGGTTCGCATGTGTCAAATGATTCATAATCGAGAGACTCTAAAAGTCCATCAGCATGGAGCTTCTTCATGCGCTTGACACCAATGTGACCAAGGCGGCAGTGCCACAAGTATGTGGGACTATCGTTATCAACTTTACATCTTTTGGTATTCACACTATGAATATGTGTAACATTACGTTCGAGATTCATTAAGAATAAACCATTGACCATCGGGGCATGACCATAAAACATATCTCTCATATAAATAGAACAACCATTATTCTCGGATTTAAATGAGTAGCCATCTCGTATTAAACGAGATCCAGATACAATGTTCATGCTCAAACTTGGCACTAAATAACAATTATTGAGGTTTAAAACTAATCCCGTAGGTAAATGTAGAGGTAGCGTGCCGACGGCGATCACATCGACCTTGGAACCATTCCCGACGCGCATCGTCACCTCGTCCTTCGCCAGTCTCCGCTTATTCCGCAGCTCCTGCTGTGAGTTACAAATATGAGCAACGGCACCGGTATCAAATACCCAGGAGTTACTACGAGTACTGGTAAGGTACACATCAATTACATGTATATCACATATACCTTTAGTGTTGCCGGCCTTCTTGTCCGCTAAGTATTTGGGGCAGTTCCGCTTCCAGTGACCCTTCCCTTTGCAATAAAAGCACTCAGTCTCAGGCTTGGGTCCATTCTTTGACTTCTTCCCGGCAACTGGCTTACCGGGCGCGGCAACATCTTTGCCGTCCTTCTTGAAGTTCTTCTTACCCTTGCCCTTCTTGAACTTAGTGGTCTTATTGACCATCAACACTTGATGTTCTTTCTTGATTTCAACCTCTGCTGACTTCAGCATTGAAAATACTTCAGGAATGGTCTTCACCATCCCCTGCATATTGTAGTTCATCACAAAGCTCTTGTAGCTCGGTGGGAGCGACTGAAGGATTCTGTCAATGACCGCCTCGTCCGGGAGGTTGATCTCCAGCTGGGACAGGCGGTTGTGCAACCCAGACATTTTGAGTATGTGCTCACTGACAGAACTGTTTTCCTCCATCTTACAACTATAGAACTTGTCGGAGACTTCATATCTCTCGACCCGGGCATGAGCTTGAAAAACCATTTTCAGCTCCTCGAACATCTCATATGCTCCGTGTTGCTCAAAACGCTTTTGGAGCCCCGGTTCTAAGCTGTAAAGCATGCCGCACTGAACGAGGGAGTAATCATCAGCACGTGACTGCCAAGCGTTCATAACGTCTTGGTTCTCTGGGATGGGTGCTTCACCTAGCGGTCCTTCTAGGACATATGCTTTCTTGGCTGCTATGAGGATGATCCTCAGGTTCCGGACCCAGTCCGAATAGTTGCTGCCATCATCTTTCAGCTTGGTTTTCTCTAGGAACGCGTTGAAGTTCATGTTGACATGAGCGTTGGCCATTTGATCTACAAGACATATTTTGCAAAGATTTTAGACTAAGTTCATGATAATTAAGTTCATCTAATCAAATTATTTAATGAACTCCCACTCAGATTGACATCCCTCTAGTCATCTAAGTGTTACACGATCCGAGTCGACTAGGCCGTGTCCGATCATCACGTGAGACGGACTAGTCATCATCGGTGAACATCTCCATGTTGATCGTATCTTCCATACGACTCATGTTCGACCTTTCGGTCTCTTGTGTTCCGAGGCCATGTCTGTACATGCTAGGCTCGTCAAGTTAACCCTAAGTGTTTTGCATGTGTAAAACTGTCTTACACCCGTTGTATGTGAACGTAAGGATCTATCACACCCGATCATCACGTGGTGCTTCGAAACGACGAACTTTAGCAACGGTGCACAGTTAGGGGGAACACTTTCTTGAAATTATTATAAGGGATCATCTTATTTACTACCGCCGTTCTAAGTAAACAAGATGCATAAAACATAATAAACATCACATGCAATTATATAAAGTAGTGACATGATATGGCCAATATCATATAGCTCCTTCGATCTCCATCTTCGGGGCTCCATGATCATCTTCGTCACCGGCATGACACCATGATCTCCATCATCATGATCTCCATCATCGTGCCTCCATGAAGTTGCTCGCCAACTATTACTTCTACTACTATAGCTAACGGTTTAGCAATAAAGTAAAGTAATTACATGGCGTTAAATCATTGACACGCAGGTCATACAATAATTAAGACAACTCCTATGGCTCCTGCCGGTTGTCATACTCATCGACATGCAAGTCGTGATTCCTATTACAAGAACATGATCTCATACATCACAATATATCATTCATCATTCATCACAACTTCTGGCCATATCACATCACATGACAATTGCTGCAAAAACAAGTTAGACGTCCTCTAATTGTTGTTGCATCTTTTACGTGGCTGCAATTGGGTTCTAGCAAGAACGTTTTCTTACCTACGAATAACCACAACGTGATTTTGTCAACTTCTATTTACCCTTCATAAGGACCCTTTTCATCGAATCCGCTCCAACTAAAGTAGGAGAGACAGACACCCGCTAGCCACCTTATGCAACTAGTGCATGTCAGTCGGTGGAACCTGTCTCACGTAAGCGTACGTGTAAGGTCGGTCCGGGCCGCTTCATCCCACAATACCGCTGAAGCAAGAAAAGACTAGTAGTGGCAAGCAAGTTGACAAGATCTACGCCCACAACAGATTTGTGTTCTACTCGTGCAATAGAGAACTACGCATAGACCTAGCTCATGATGCCACTGTTGGGGAACGTTGCATAAAATAAAAAATTTCCTACGTTCACCAAGATCAATCTATGAGTTCATCTAGCAACGAGAGAGAGATGCATCTACATACCACTTGTAGATCGCGTGCGGAAGCGTTCAAGAGAACGGGGTTGAGGTAGTCGTTCTCGTCGTGATCCTATCACCGGAGATCCTAGCGCCGAACGGACGGCACCTCCGCGTTCAACACACGTACGGTCAGCGTGACGTCTCCTCCGTCTTGATCCAGCAAGGGGGAAGGAGAGGTTGATGAAGATCCAGCAGCACAACGGCGTGGTGGTGGATGCAGCAGGACTCCGGCAGGGCTTCGCCAAGCAACTGCGGGAGGAGGAAGAGGTGTAGCAGGGGGAGGGAGGCGCCAAGACTCAGGGTGCGGCTGCCCTCCCTCCCCCTCCTTTATATAGGCCCCTTGGGGGGCGCCGGCCCTGGAGATGGGAATCTCCCAAGGGGGCGGCGGCTAGGGGGGTGGAGTGCCCCCCAAGGCAAGTGGTGCGCCCCCCCCACCCTAGGGTTTCCAACCCTAGGCGCAGGGGGGCCCAAGGGGGGGCGCACCAGCCCACTAGGGGCTGGTTCCCCTCCCACTTCAGCCCACGGGGCCCTCCGGGATAGGTGGCCCCACCCGGTGGACCCCCGGGACCCTTCCGGTGGTCCCGGTACAATACCGGGTGACCCCGAAACTTTCCCGATGGCCGAAACAACACTTCCTATATATAATTCTTTACCTCCGGACCATTCCGGAACTCCTCGTGACGTCCGGGATCTCATCCGGGACTCCGAACAACATTCGGTTTGCTGCATACTCATATTCATACAACCCTAGCGTCACCGAACCTTAAGTGTGTAGACCCTACGGGTTCGGGAGACATGCAGACATGACCGAGACGGCTCTCCGGTCAATAACCAACAGCGGGATCTGGATACCCATGTTGGCTCCCACATACTCCTCGATGATCTCATCGGATGAACCACGATGTCGAGGATTCAAGCAACCCCGTATACTATTCCCTTTGTCAGACGGTATGTTACTTGCCCGAGATTCGATCGTCGGTATCCCAATACCTCGTTCAATCTCGTTGCCGGCAAGTCACTTTACTCGTACCGTAATGCATGATCCCGTGACCAGACACTTGGTCACTTTGAGCTCATTATGATGATGCACTACCGAGTGGGCCCAGTGATACCTCTCCGTAATACGGAGTGACAAATCCCAGTCTTGATCCGTGTCAACCCAACAGACACTTTCGGAGATACCTGTAGTGCACCTTTATAGTCACCCAGTTACGTTGTGATGTTTGGTACACCCAAAGCACTCCTACGGTATCCGGGAGTTACACGATCTCATGGTCTAAGGAAGAGATACTTGACATTGGAAAAGCTCTAGCAAAACGAACTACACGATCTTGTGCTATGCTTAGGATTGGGTCTTGTCCATCACATCATTCTCCTAATGATGTGATCCTGTTATCAACGACATCCGATGTCCATAGTCAGGAAACCATGACTATCTATTGATCAACAAGCTAGTCAACTAGAGGCTCACTAGGGACATGTTGTGGTCTAAGTATTCACACGTGTATTACGATTCCCGGATAATACAATTATAGCATGAATAAAAGACAACTATCATGAACAAAGAAATATAATAATAATCCTTTTATTATTGCCTCTAGGGCATATTTCCAACAGCCGCACCCCCCATCCTTGCCACACACACAATCCTCTCTCTCCGCTTGCATCCTTGACGCTGCTCTTAGTCCTCAGAGCCATCAGTGTATGAGGATGCCCCCGAAGCGCCCCATCGGAGGGAGTGGCGACGCCGGGGCTACTGAAGCACCGGAGCACGGCGTGGAGATGGAGACAGAGGTTGCTGTCACCGCCAACGAGTTATCGCTGCACTCTGACGTCGTCGATGGCGTCGAGCTTCCACGGCCGGAGGCGGAGTTCCACACCGACTCTCGCGACGACTCGGGCGACGACCCCGGCGACGACTCCGACAACCACTTCGGCGACGACTCCGACGACGACGCACAACTGGTTAGTCATCTATACCCATTTATGTGTCAAATAGATCCTAGGTTTTCTCTAGTTACTCCTGCCTCCCCCTTTTTGGAATAGAAATCCTATGGTTATGTTCTCCCAATCCATGAAATCTGAGTAAGTTTCTTTAGATCCCTGTAGTGTATTGATTGTTTGAATGGTACAACTGATAAGTGATTAGGTATTTCATCTATGGAAATGATTTCTGCTAGTAATCCGACTAGGGTTAGTGTTCGTGCTAATAATTCCTAGCTAGGACTTGGCAATTGATTTTAATTGACCTACATATATGTTTGTGCCATTATTTTCTTCAAGATTGGTCTGTACATAGACGATTGTGCTTAAAAATCGAACCATAATATCTGGATATGTATAAAACAAATAGCCATAAATTCCTAATCCTACTTCATGACATGTAAACATTGATTTGATGCCAAATTTGTTTTACTATTTGTATAGGTGATGTCTGACGATGTGGATAGCGAGGATGAAGATGTCCAGAGGAGGTACAAAAGGAAAATCCTGAGGGAGCTTTATGCGGGAATGCATAACAGGCATATTAGGACCTGGGACGGCGGCTATCGATGCCCATTTGCAACCCCAGGCTTCATGACGCGTATCATAGTGTTCTGATGCATGCAAGAGCACAGGCCGTTGGCTCCTTCAAGTAATAGTATTCTCGCAGGGTGGCGCACGGCGCGTATGCAGAGTACCTGGAGAAGCTTCAGGATCGTGCCGACATGTGAGATGAGATGTGGGATCGAACTATGTACGCTCGATTGAACTATGTACTTATGGTTGAACTATGCTTGTGTACGTGTACGCTTATTATCTATGTCCAAGTATGTTTACTTATGTCTAACTGTGGGATATGGATGCAATCAGTTTGGTTGATGGAATCTACCTCCGTCCTTGTTTATTGGTCCCCTTTATAATTTGTGTTAAATTTTGACCATAGATTTAACTGACAAAATGTTAGTGCAAGTCTGAAAAAATTATATCATTGGATGCATATTTGAACATAGTGTTCAATGATATAATTTTTGGTGACATGCATAAACATTTCTTAGTTAAATATTTGGTCAAAATTTGGTACAAATTACAAAGGGGACCAATAAACCAAGACGGAGGTAGTACGTCAATCACACACGGTTCCAAAAATTGGCACCGTGTGCAATGACTTTCATTTTGTCTGTTGCGTTAATCACACACGGTTGGCTCTAGCAAGTCGTTGCCTCCGAAATTCATTATGGGACAGAAAAACCTCACCACCCAATTCAAAAAAGAAAAAATAAAACCCTCACCATCCCCACGTCACAAAAACCCTCACCCCGCCCGCCACCCCCTCCCGTCCCCATTCACACCTGCACAAGCTCCTCCGCATGTATGCATGGCACCGCCTATCGCGGCGGTAACCACTTAGCTTGACGCCTGCCGCCGTCGCGAGGCTACCGACAAACCCCACTGCATTTTGCCACTTCCGCTTGCCGCCGCCTACTGCCATCAACTTTCTCGACGCTGCTCGCGGTCGACCCAGCTCCGCTCGGTTGGGGAATCCGCCGTACTGAGGGTTGTTTCTCGTGGACAACAAGGTAACTAATTTAATGAGATATTATCTCTTCTCTTATCCTGGTCCATCTGCCTCCTTTAATCACCCGGCCAACATCACCGTGAATTCATTTTTATTTGAGCTAATTTGAGGGTTTTCTTTCATTCATAGAGTGTACAGTGCGGACACATCAGGACTTTGCGGCCTCCCCTAGATGTTCCATCTCACCGTACTAGATGACTTGAGAATGCGCGCGGTATGTCCAATCTCACCCTAAATCGGTTGGCATGGCCTACTTTCCTGAACATATACTAAATATTGCTACATTTGGATAAAAGGTGTCACATGCACCATATACGTCAAAGGGGATTTTTTTTCCCCTCTTCTTTCTATATTAGGCAAATAAATGATGTATTATTCTTTCGATTACTCTCATATTTGCATGACATCATGTTTACCCTATCTATTTAATTATAGGATTTTGTCCGTCAATTTCAACTGTTGTACAGTTCTTTCAATTTGGCCCATATTTGCATGTTATCATATTTTCTTTAACAATCCTACCATTTTCTGCAGCGTGTCCCTTGCTATGCAATAGAATCTGTAGTGCACAATCTTTCCCTTTACATAAATCAAGACAGCAGGGATGTCATACTGAACACAAACCATGGATTTACAATTGTTGCTACTGTAAGACTTGATGAACGTGGTGACTCCTATTTTGGCAGTGGCCTTTGGAAAGAAATTTCTAAGTTTTATGTACTGAAAGTTGGCACTACAATTGCACTGCACATAAAAGAGACTGGTCATGAGATATATGCTAACTTCCCCGACGATATCATCCGTCCAGACTTTGTTTGAAGTAAATTTCCTTTTCAAGTATCTGCATGTTGACTTACCCAGTAATATCAAATGAATTGTGTGGTATTTAAGCAACCAATTGTTATTCCATTTTCTTGCTACATTCCTACCTAATAACTCTAGTTACCAATACACTTTTCTATTGCCCAATTTTAACTAGATATTCCCTGTACTCCCACTTCTATCAGAAAGCGCCACTGACAAGGAGACTCCGGAGGTGGAGAACGGGGCTGCCAACAAGCGGAGGTGGGGCGAGCAAGAACCGCAAGCGACTCCAGCAGGCCTAGACTTCATCAGCAGCCTCCCTGATGATATGTTGACAGTCCTGATGATATGTTGACAGTCATCATCTCCCTCCTCCCAATCAAGTATGGGGCGCGGATAACCGTCCTTTCCCGGCGGTGGCGCCCCCTATGGAACTCCACCCCTCTCGACCTCATCGACACCCACGAGCTCTACCATGGCTATCGCAAAAGCTTGGATGCGTTCTCCAAGATCCTTGGCAGTCACCTTGGCCCAACCAGAGGCCTTAGAATGGGCAAGTTCCGTTCCAACAGCAAGGACCGAGCCAAGCTTGACAACTGGTTCCGATCCCCCGCCGTAGATCATCTCGAGGAGCTCACCTTTGATGATGGGCATATGCGCTCACTGCCAAAATCCACGCTCCGCCTCGCGCCCACGCTGCGCGCCGCCAAGTTCAGAAACTACCATCCCCCCCTTAATGATGTGCCCGCTCTTATTCTACCACGAGCTCATCATCGTCTACCTCCCAAATGGTGACATGGAGCGCCTGCTCCGTGGCTGTACTGCACTCGAGTACCTTCGTCTTCAGACGATCAATGGGTTGAGTAGCTTCCACATCACCTCCATGACTGTCTGGACTATTTATGTGTGTTGCTGGTGCGGCAAGAAGACATCACAAGATGTGTACCACGGTATGGTCAATGAGGACACACCTGCACTTGAGAGATTACTTCTAGTTGATCAAGAAGGTCCAACAAGAATCAATGTCATTTCTGTGCCGAAATTGATAGTGGTGGGCTACTCGTCTAACAAATACTCCAAACTTGTTATTGGATCCACACTCGTTCAGATACAACAGCCGCCTTCTACCTCTCCTTCTACAAATTAATTATTTCTCATTTTGAAGATGTATGTTCGTCTGTCATCCAGAAAATGATTTCGACAAGTTTGTACCCCGAAACTGAACACAGTGAAGGTCTTGGCACTAGAATCTATCGGCCCCAACATGGAGCAAGTTATCAGTTTCCTGAGATGCTTTCCGTGCCTAGAGAAGCTATATATCGAGGTGATGTTCCTTTCCTGTTAAATGTTAACCATAAGGGAGTTCAATTTGTGACACCTTTTTCCAAGTTTACAATGACAACGTACTACGATTTCTGAAGGATTCTTTTGGAGGATTTCAGTACATGCATGCCCCCCCCCATATTGATTGCTTGATCCATATGGTTACAATCCATAAGGATTTATCCTTTGGATTCATCTGTACTAGTTTTCTTAGAAACCTTTCATCCACTCCAACCTCTTGTGAAGAAGGCTACATTTTTTTAGATTGTAATAAAATGCCCATGTTAATCATGTCAGATCGAAGATGGCATGTTAGTGCATTTTACAAATCCTGCAAACCAAATAGGCCTGTAGTAGTGTTCAAAACTGCATGTAGGCACTAACATGTTTCCTTCTTTTGCAGATAAGATTAGGCCCAGTGTGGATAATGTGATACAATATAGCAATCACGTTGACTGCCTAGATCTGCATCTCTTAGAAATTACTTTGAACTCCTACTGATGGACCTTACTGGAGATTATATTCGCCGTATTCTTTGTTGTCAGAGCAAGGGTGCTGAAGGTAATGAGGTTTGCCCTACATTTATTTCGCAAAAATGAATGGTTTGTTGATCAGCGCTGACGGCTGCGGCAAAACGGAATAGGCTCCAAAAATGCTGAATTTCGTTTTGGAACTTCAGATGACAGAGTAATCAGAAGTCATCATGTCAACCCCATACATGACTTCTCAGTGGTTGACCCCTTTGCAAAAAATTATGAGGTTTCGAAACCAGACTTAGAAGTGGTAATATTAGTTTGAACCTCTCTGTTATCCATGTTCAGCGGATCAGCGCGAGCATTTGCAGCTGATGAGCTGAATTTCATTTGTAATATTAGTTTAAACCTTGTAATCTTCGAATTTGAGCCATATAACTCTGGAATTTGAACCTTGTAATATTTTGAGCTTTTGTGGTACAATCGTTGAAATGGCATCGTATGAGACTCGTATATTGGTAGCACTATTTTGACCTTAATATGCAATGGTCTTAGATTTTATTAACCATTTCGAATCGGTTTACCTTGTCGATCTCATAGCACACAATCTGTATAGCTAACTTGACGGCGATCTTCGACATTATTGCACACAGTAGGTTTCTTCAACTGTGTGCCCCGTAAAGCGCAGAATTAATTATCGCACTCGAGTGTCCATAATCACCCTTTTGTGTAACTTTGACCTCATCACCCACGGATAAACTTATAACCAAAGTCATTCAAAGCTTTTTGCCAATAAACGCCCATGATTTGTCCCTCTTCTAGCCGACGCGTGGCCAAACTAGCCGAACGGGAAGCTTGCGCGGTAAACTGCGCGGTAGCGCGAGAACAAGCTCACGATGATACATTTGGTGCCTCTTCGAGCCCATGCCTGGTCAAACGAAATATGTGTGGTGCGGTGTTGTCAAGTGTGCACTGGAATCCTCCGCTATGAACGCTGTGACAAGATGTGACGATTACAGGCCGGTCGTCCCCTAGTTATTACAGCGGCCATTTAACCCTTGTGTCTCTTCAACTTTTCGATCACGCCCCACCATTGCAAGAAGCACACCCACCACGACAAATTCTTAGAGGGTATCCTATGCGGCTCCAATGGCGCTCCGAGCAGCTGCTGACAATGAGCAGCAGTTCACCATGCATGTTGTGGTGGACACCCACAGAAGGTTCACGGAGCTCTCGGTGGTGTACACCAACAACCCGGTCTGGGTGGAGCACTCCATCCACATCATGGAGTTGTTGCTTGCCGAGGAGAAGTACAAGGTGGTCGAGTTCGACCTCGAGTACACCCGTGCTCGTGTCGGGTTTTGTCCCAAGGTCGCCGTCACCCAGATGTGCGTGTGCAACCACGTCCTTGTCTAACACTACTGCCTGACCACAAGGCCTTGCGAGCGTTTCGCCAGGTTTGTCAACAGCCCCCACTACATGTTCGCTACGGTGGACATCACCAACGATGTAAAGGGGATCAAGAATTCGGGCATCGCCTGCCAGAATATTGTCGACATCCAGGGTGAATACAAGATCATGGGCAACAAGGAGCATGAGAAGGACTCACTGGTTCACCTCGCCAAGGCCATCATTGACCCCTACTGTAGAGACACGAAGGATTCCTGCAACAAGTACAAGCGTGCCTGGCACTCGGTCTGGATGGAGAAACTTGACAAAGCTCACATTGTGTACGCGACCAAGGAGGCGTACGCGATACAACATGTATAAGCGGATCGTTGACATGAGGAAGTGCCTCCTTCCCCAAAACGGCCAGGGATCCAGCCGGAAGCAGAGCAATGGCAACCGTCGTCGCAACAATAAGTAGATGATTAGATCCTCATTTCTCCTAATTTAGTATGCATGTAATTGCTTACTTTGGTGTGTGGAAATGTTATGTGTGTAGTCACTTGTGTAATTGTATGCTTAATTTGGTTCTGCAATGCTGTCTTTTTAAGTATATATGTTGATGCTTTATAGACAAAGCAAATCGCATCGCACACGGGCTAAACAATGAAACCCGTCGGTGATGATTTCATCAATCACTAACAATTGTATAGCAGCAATCATTTGCTCACAACACACACGGCTTGTTAACAGGAATCGTCTGTGTTGTTATCGGTCTTACCACATGTTTCCGATTACAGACCTGTTTGCCGCGTATCACACACATCTTGTTAAGTTGAACCATTTCTGTTATCTTGGCTCAATGCAAATAGTTCATCCAAGTTAACTATATGTCGTATATCGCACACACACCTTGATCTGGCCGACTGTTTTTTGTGTTGCCTAATCACAAACAGTTCATTCGAGTGAACAGTATGATGTATATCGCAGACGCCTTCATCTGGCTGTCCGTTTATGTTCTTCTGCCTCATCGCAAATAGTTCATTGAACTGAACCGTATGCCCCTCGTCGCACACGCAACTAAATTCTGAATCGTGTTTGATGCATCCACCATTGCAAACGTTTTGCACCTTTTTTGACAGGTTTTTTACATCACCATTTGCGATTATTGCATCGCACACAGTTTCGTCAAAGGGTCTCTGATTGTAGTGTCGCCTTAGCAGCATCCCGCAGTAGTGGGGAGGCCATAACCATCATTGGTAGGTCTCTAGACCGTGTCAGCACTCGGATGATACATCAGGAGGATCACTCCGATGGCTCTACGGCACTCGGACAACTACACGTCACTCAGCAGACGAACTACCACTCAGACATACAGGATAGGAAGGCTTCGTGGGAGCTGCAACGGTCGAGGAATCCTAAGTCATCCACTAAATAGAGTTATAGCTATCGTTACCTGTAACTGATGTAGTATAGGCCCATTACACTAGTAACTGCCTCATTCAATGGCATTAATTGCCTTGGCGGCGTGGGAGACATGGGCTGCAACGCACTATATATAAGCCACACTCCTCTCCATAGTCGGGCACGTTCAACCTCTGTAACCATATCCATCAAATCAAAGCAAGCCTTAGGGCACGAGACGTAGGGCTTTTACCTCCACCGACTGAGGGGCCTAAACTCGTTAAACACCGGGTGTTACACCTATGCCATAGCTAGTCTCTGCCCCTTATTCGTACCCCTAGTACTCATTGTCAGGATCATAACCCCGACACCCCCCCCCCCCAATTTCAAAAAGATCAAAGGAGTGGTTTTCCTGGCAACTTGAAGGTTTTCATTTTGGTTCGATTTGAGTCATAGGAAAAACCACACTATTAAGAGGGGTCATCGTGAATGAATGTGGTGTGGGAACGCTTCAAAACTTATACACCACGTTGTGGTTATTCGTAGGTAAAAAACATTCTTGCTAGAACCCAATTGCAGCCACGTAAAAGATGCAACAACAATTAGAGGACGTCTAACTTGTTTTTGCAGCAATTGTCATGTGATGTGATATGGCCAGAAGTTGTGATGAATGATGAATGATATATTGTGATGTATGAGATCATGTTCTTGTAATAGGAATCACGACTTGCATGTCGATGAGTATGACAACCGGCAGGAGCCATAGGAGTTGTCTTAATTATTGTATGACATGCGTGTCATTGATTTAACGCCATGTAATTACTTTACTTTATTGCTAAACTGTTAGCTATAGTAGTAGAAGTAATAGTTGGCGAGCAACTTCATGGAGGCACAATGATGGAGATCATGATGATGGAGACCATGGTGTCATGCCGGTGACGAAGATGATCATGGAGCCCCGAAGATGGAGATCGAAGGAGCTATATGATATTGGCCATATCATGTCACTACTTTATATAATTGCATGTGATGTTTATTATGTTTTATGCATCTTGTTTACTTAGAACGGCGGTAGTAAATAAGATGATCCCTTATAATAATTTCAAAAAAGTGTTCCCCCTAACTGTGCACCGTTGCTAAAGTTCGTCGTTTCGAAGCACCACGTGATGATCGGGTGTGATAGATCCTTACGTTCACATACAACGGGTGTAAGACAGTTTTACACATGCAAAACACTTAGGGTTAACTTGACGAGCCTAGCATGTACAGACATGGCCTCGGAACACAAGAGACCGAAAGGTCGAACATGAGTCGTATGGAAGATACGATCAACATGGAGATGTTCACCGATGATGACTAGTCCGTCTCACATGATGATCGGACACGGCCTAGTCGACTCGGATCGTGTAACACTTAGATGACTAGAGGGATGTCAATCTGAGTGGGAGTTCATTAAATAATTTGATTAGATGAACTTAATTATCATGAACTTAGTCTAAAATCTTTGCAAAATATGTCTTGTAGATCAAATGGCCAACGCTCATGTCAACATGAACTTCAACGCGTTCCTAGAGAAAACCAAGCTGAAAGATGATGGCAGCAACTATTCGGACTGGGTCCGGAACCTGAGGATCATCCTCATAGCAGCCAAGAAAGCATATGTCCTAGAAGGACCGCTAGGTGAAGCACCCATCCCAGAGAACCAAGACGTTATGAACGCTTGGCAGTCACGTGCTGATGATTACTCCCTCGTTCAGTGCGGCATGCTTTACAGCTTAGAACCGGGGCTCCAAAAGCGTTTTGAGCAACACGGAGCATATGAGATGTTCGAGGAGCTGAAAATGGTTTTTCAAGCTCATGCCCGGGTCGAGAGATATGAAGTCTCCGACAAGTTCTATAGTTGTAAGATGGAGGAAAACAGTTCTGTCAGTGAGCACATACTCAAAATGTCTGGGTTGCACAACCGCCTGTCCCAGCTGGAGATCAACCTCCCGGACGAGGCGGTCATTGACAGAATCCTTCAGTCGCTCCCACCGAGCTACAAGAGCTTTGTGATGAACTACAATATGCAGGGGATGGTGAAGACCATTCCTGAAGTATTTTCAATGCTGAAGTCAGCAGAGGTTGAAATCAAGAAAGAACATCAAGTGTTGATGGTCAATAAGACCACTAAGTTCAAGAAGGGCAAGGGTAAGAAGAACTTCAAGAAGGACGGCAAAGATGTTGCCGCGCCCGGTAAGCCAGTTGCCGGGAAGAAGTCAAAGAATGGACCCAAGCCTGAGACTGAGTGCTTTTATTGCAAAGGGAAGGGTCACTGGAAGCGGAACTGCCCCAAATACTTAGCGGACAAGAAGGCCGGCAACACTAAAGGTATATGTGATATACATGTAATTGATGTGTACCTTACCAGTACTCGTAGTAACTCCTGGGTATTTGATACCGGTGCCGTTGCTCATATTTGTAACTCACAGCAGGAGCTGCGGAATAAGCGGAGACTGGCGAAGGACGAGGTGACGATGCGCGTCGGGAATGGTTCCAAGGTCGATGTGATCGCCGTCGGCACGCTACCTCTACATTTACCCACGGGATTAGTTATGAACCTCAATAATTGTTATTTAGTGCCAAGTTTGAGCATGAACATTGTATCTGGATCTCGTTTAATACGAGATGGCTACTCATTTAAATCCGAGAATAATGGTTGTTCTATTTATATGAGAGATATGTTTTATGGTCATGCCCCGATGGTCAATGGTTTATTCTTAATGAATCTCGAACGTAATGTTACACATATTCATAGTGTGAATACCAAAAGATGTAAAGTTGATAACGATAGTCCCACATACTTGTGGCACTGCCGCCTTGGTCACATTGGTGTCAAGCGCATGAAGAAGCTCCATGCTGATGGACTTTTAGAGTCTCTCGATTATGAATCATTTGACACATGCGAACCATGCCTCATGGGCAAAATGACCAAGACTCCGTTCTCCGGAACAATGGAGCGAGCAACCAACTTATTGGAAATCATACATACTGATGTGTGTGGTCCAATGAGCGTTGAGGCTCGCGGAGGATATCGTTATGTTCTCACTCTCACTGATGACTTAAGTAGATATGGGTATGTCTACTTGATGAAACACAAGTCTGAGACCTTTGAAAAGTTCAAGGAATTTCAGAATGAAGTAGAGAATCAACGTGACCGAAAGATAAAATTCTTACGATCGGATCGTGGAGGAGAATATTTAAGTCACGAATTTGGTACGCACTTAAGGAAATGTGGAATCGTTTCACAACTCACGCCGCCTGGAACACCTCAGCGTAACAGTGTGTCCGAACGTCTTAATCGCACTCTATTAGATATGGTGCGATCTATGATGTCTCTTACCGATTTACCGCTATCATTTTGGGGATACGCTCTAGAGACAGCTACATTCACTTTACATAGGGCACCGTCTAAATCCATTGAGACGACACCGTATGAACTATGGTTTGGGAAGAAACCTAAGCTGTCATTTCTAAAAGTTTGGGGATGCGATGCTTATGTCAAGAAACTTCAACCTGAAAAGCTCGAACCCAAGTCGGAAAAATGCGTCTTCATAGGATACCCTAAGGAAACCATTGGGTATACCTTCTACCTTAGATCCGAAGGCAAGATCTTTGTTGCCAAGAACGGATCCTTTCTGGAAAAAGAGTTTCTCTCGAAAGGAGTAAGTGGGAGGAAAGTAGAACTCGATGAAGTACTACCTCTTGAACCGGAAAGTAGTGCAGCTCAGGAAAATGTTCCTGTGGTGCCTACACCGACTGGAGAGGAAATTAATGATGATGATCAAGGTACTTCGGATCAAGTTGCTACTGAACTTCGTAGGTCCACGAGGACATGTTCCACACAAGAGTGGTATGGCAACCCTGTCCTGGAAATCGTGTTGTTAGACAACAGTGAACCTTCGAACTATGAAGAAGCGATGGCGGGTCCAGATTCCAACAAATGGCTAGAAGCCATGCAGTCCGAGATAGAATCCATGTATGAAAACAAAGTATGGACTTTGACTGACTTGCCCGATGATCGGCGAGCGATAGAAAACAAATGGATCTTTAAGAAGAAGACGGACACGGATGGTAATGTCACCATCTATAAAGCTCGACTTGTTGCTAATGGTTATCGACAAGTTTAAGGGGTTGACTACAACGAGACTTTCTCTCCCGTAGCGAAGCTTAAGTCCGTCCGAATCATGTTAGCAATTGCCGCATACTATGATTATGAGATATGGCAGATGGACGTCAAAACAGCATTCCTTAACGGTTATCTTAAGGAAGAGCTGTATATGATGCAGCCGGAAGGTTTTGTCGATCCTAAGAATGCTAACAAAGTATGCAAGCTCCAGCGATCCATTTATGGGCTGGTGCAAGCATCTCGGAGTTGGAACATTCGCTTCGATGAGATGATCAAAGCGTTTGGGTTTATGCAGACTTATGGAGAAGCATGCGTTTACAAGAAAGTGAGTGGGAGCTCTGTAGCATTTCTCATATTATATGTAGATGACATACTTTTGATGGGAAATGATATAGAATTCTTGTACAGCATTAAGGCCTACTTGAATAAGTGTTTTTCAATGAAGGACCTTGGAGAAGCTGCTTACATATTAGGCATCAAGATCTATAGGGATAGATCGAGACGCCTCATAGGTCTTTCACAAAGCACATACCTTGATAAGATTTTGAAAAAGTTCAAAATGGATCAGTCCAAGAAAGGGTTCTTGCCTGTATTGCAAGGTGTGAGATTGAGCTCGGCTCAATGCCCGACCACGGCAGAAGATAAAGAAGAGATGAGTGTCATCCCCTATGCCTCAGCCATAGGATCTATTATGTATGCCATGTTGTGTACCAGACCAGATGTAAACCTTGCCGTAAGTTTGGTAGGTAGGTACCAAAGTAATCCCGGCAAGGAACACTGGACAGCGGTCAAGAATATCCTAAAGTACCTGAAAAGGACAAAGGATATGTTTCTCGTTTATGGAGGTGACGAAGAGCTCGTCGTAAAGGGTTACGTCGACGCTAGCTTCGACACAGATCTGAATGACTCTAAGTCACAAACCGGATACATGTATATGTTGAATCGTGGAGCAGTAAGCTGGTGCAGTTGCAAGCAGAGTGTCGTGGCGGGATCTACATGTGAAGCGGAGTATATGGCAGCCTCGGAGGCAGCGCATGAAGCAATATGGATGAAGGAGTTCATCACCGACCTAGGAGTCATACCCAATGCGTCGGGGCCGATCACTCTCTTCTGTGACAACACTGGAGCTATTGCCCTTGCCAAGGAGCCCAGGTTTCACAAGAAGACCAGGCACATCAAGCGTCGTTTCAACTCCATCCGTGAAAACGTTCAAGATGGAGATATAGATATTTGCAAAGTACATACGGATCTGAATGTCGCAGATCCGTTGACTAAACCTCTTCCGTGAGCAAAACATGATCAACACCAGAACTCTATGGGTGTTCGATTCATCACAATGTAACTAGATTATTGACTCTAGTGCAAGTGGGAGACTGTTGGAAATATGCCCTAGAGGCAATAATAAAAGGATTATTATTATATTTCTTTGTTTATGATAGTTGTCTTTTATTCATGCTATAATTGTATTATCCGAAAATCGTAGTACACGTGTGAATACTTAGACCACAACATGTCCCTAGTGAGCCTCTAGTTGACTAGCTCGTTGATCAACAGATAGTCATGGTTTCCTGACTATGGACATTGGATGTCGTTGATAACGGGATCACATCATTAGGAGAATGATGTGATGGACAAGACCCAATCCTAAGCATAGCACAAGATCGTGTAGTTCGTTTTGCTAGAGCTTTTCCAATGTCAAGTATCTCTTCCTTAGACCATGAGATCGTGTAACTCCCGGATACCGTAGGAGTGCTTTGGGTGTACCAAACATCACAACGTAACTGGGTGACTATAAAGGTGCACTACAGGTATCTCCGAAAGTGTCTGTTGGGTTGACACGGATCAAGACTGGGATTTGTCACTCCGTATTACGGAGAGGTATCACTGGGCCCACTCGGTAGTGCATCATCATAATGAGCTCAAAGTGACCAAGTGTCTGGTCACGGGATCATGCATTACGGTACGAGTAAAGTGACTTGCCGGCAACGAGATTGAACGAGGTATTGGGATACCGACGATCGAATCTCGGGCAAGTAACATACCGTCTGACAAAGGGAATAGTATACAGGGTTGTTTGAATCCTCGACATCGTGGTTCATCCGATGAGATCATCGAGGAGTATGTGGGAGCCAACATGGGTATCCAGATCCCGCTGTTGGTTATTGACCGGAGAGCCGTCTCGGTCATGTCTATGTGTCTCCCGAACCCGTAGGGTCTACACACTTAAGGTTCGGTGACGCTAGGGTGGTATGAATATGAGTATGCAGCAAACCGAATGTTGTTCGGAGTCCCGGATGAGATCCCGGACGTCACGAGGAGTTCCGGAATGGTTCGAAGGTAAAGAATTATATATAGAAAGTGTTGTTTCGGCCATCGGGAAAGTTTCGGGGTCACCCAGTATTGTACCGGGACCACCGGAAGGGTCGCGGGGGTCCACCGAGTGGGGCCACCTATCCCGGAGGGCCCCGTGGGCTGAAGTGGGAGGTGAACCAGCCCCTAGTGGGCTGGTGGACCCTCCCTTGGGCCCCCCTGCGCCTAGGGTTGGAAACCCTAGGGTGGGGGGGCGCACCACTTGCCTTGGGGGGCACTCCACCCCCCCTGGCCGCCGTCCCCTTGGGAGATTCCCATCTCCAGGGCCGGCGCCCCCCCAGGGGGGCTATATAAAGGAGGGGGGAGGGAGGGCAGTCGCACCCTGAGTCTTGGCGCTTCCCTCCCCCTGCTACACCTCTTCCTCCTCCCGCAGTTGCTTGGCGAAGCCCTGCCGGAGTCCTGCTACATCCACCACCACGCCGTCGTGCTGCTGGATCTTCATCAACCTCTCCTTCCCCCTTGCTGGATCAAGACGGAGGAGACGTCACGCTGACAGTACGTGTGTTGAACGCGGAGGTGTCGTCCGTTCGGCGCTAGGATCTCCGGTGATAGGATCACGACGAGAATGACTACCTCAACCCCGTTCTCTTGAACGCTTCCGCACGCGATCTACAAGGGTATGTAGATGCATCTCTCTCTCGTTGCTAGATGAACTCATAGATGGATCTTGGTGAATGTAGGAATTTTTTTATTTTATATAACGTTCCCCAACAGGCGGCTGGGGATCAACTCGGCCCCAGACTCATTTTTTACGCCGGGTCACCCCCAAGCGGCGATTTTAGGCGCCCCTGGGCCAACAGTTGAAGATGCTCTTAGCATCGCTGTTTCTAAGCGCGAGGGCACGAGATCGATCCCGATCGAGTGCTGTTTTTTGGCCTAACTTTTTTCCAGTTTGCTTGCGCGGCGCAGAAGGCGAGCAATAGGAGGTCCCCCTTTCCTTCTCTCTTCCCTCCCCTTCGAACGTTACCTCCTTTCCACTCCGCTACACTTTCAGCTTGATACGATTGGTTGATCTTCTCCGTCCACGGGGTGCTCGTCTGTTGCAATGGCGTTCGTGCTTTGGATGAGCGCTGCTGGTTGGGGTATTCCATATCTTTATTTGCTTCCTTGGTTCTTACTGCTTGCCTGTCCTTTCTCCGCTCCCTGCGCCCTACTGACTTGTGTGTTCTTCCTCTTGCTTGCTACATGTGCAGATTAATTTCTTCCCATGCTGTCCTGCGTCCTGCGTCCGCTGTCGCGTTGTTCGCGTTAAGGTTAGTCTGCGCGCCGTTCGTTTGCATTGAACATGTTTGACAAAATGTCTGTGCGGTGACCCGTCCATTTTTTCCTCAGTTCATTTGCCTGCTGCTCCATTTTGGTGTGTTCTTCTGGATATCCTGCTTTTTGGCTTGGTTCCGCTTCTTAGCTCTCGTAATTCACTGTTACTTTGCTTCTTTGTTTGCTTCTCAGATGAGTAGACCAATGTGCCGGTTAGAAAGAAAATAAGCAGTTTGATATAGTAAAAAAGGATGGTACTGAAAGCCATGTTTCTATACAAATAAGCAGGTTGATGTAGTAAAAAAGTATGGTACTAAAGAGCCATGTTTTTGTGCAAACTGGATTAGAAATGTGGCTACTCTGTTGTCCTATAACTACAGATCTTTTGCGTGGACTTTCCGATGGACCACAACAGGGCCTGCTAATTGCATCCTTCTATGCGATTCATGTTTTTCGCACATTGTAATGGATTGGTGAAAGGATCCAACGTACGTGTGCACTGTTATGCGTGTGTTCTAAGTCTAACAGTTCTGCCTACATTTGTTTGGCAGGTTGGACGATTTGTTGTGCTCCTGCATTTCTTTGCAGCTGCTCAAGGTTTGCTCTTCTTTTCCCCTGCATGCCATTGTTTCTAGCTACAAATATGTTTATCTTTCTATGTGTGTTGTTGTCTTGGTTCATTTGCTGATCGACTCATTTTTGTCATGTTCCACCTATTCTGACGGTCTACCTTTGGCTATAAATGTGCGTATATTATCATGTTCCCCTTATCCCTGCATCACTGAACAATGCTGGCAAACTAATGTCCCTTTGCACTGTGTAATGGTGTTACAGACTGCCATTTGTTTTGTCGAGCTTACTAACTGATTTGTTTTTACATTATCATGAATATGCTTTAGGCATGCCTCTTCTCTGTTTCGGTGGCCCTTTGCCAGTCTCTTCATTTTCCAATTATACTCATGCTTTCCCGTATGTAGATGTGATTATAAATGGCATTAAGAATGAGTAGATCCGACTCGGGGAGGGCATGGTTGATGTATGCAACCATGGGAGTGTCAGCTTAGTCTGGTCCTCATCGACCAAAGGCTCCTGGACTTGGCCATCGCCAGAGTTATGCGAAACAAGGTTTTTTAGGGAACTCTTTTGAAAGACATGTGTATACAAAACACATGTTTCATTGTCTTTTTTTTTCATGAGTTGTTGAAAAGATGTTATGAAGCTTTATTGATAGTGTTTGAACTAAGATGAAGTGGTCTGGATGATCAGGTTTTGCAGATCCTACAGATTGTTATACCTTCTGTACAATGCACTGTTCTGGATTCGAATAGACTGGTTTCTCCATGTCCAAGTCTTTTGTTCTAAGAAAAAATTCTTTGTTGCATCCACATTAACCATATGTATTTACGTTTCCATTTTCGAATTGTAAACTGTAGCTGCCTAAAACTTTGGTATAAAATAAATAAAGCCCTTATTGGTAAATGAGGCACGTTATTAGCAATGTTTCACATTTTCTTACTTGCAATACTATGCTTGCCTGTTCAGGTCTTCCAAGACCTAAATCATCAGAAATCCAGCACATAGAACACCTTTTTTTTTGAACTTCGGTTACCCTATACAAGCCTCCGTTCAATTTTCTTATACGGAGGGGTTAGAATAGTTACCATATGTGCTTGCTCAAAACTAAATCTACTGATAAATGGAAAAAAAATTCAAACCACACATGGGTGTTTAGCCTCATGGATGGATGAGGTGTGGCAGTAGTTCTCGGGTGCAGTATCTATCTTGATAAAGCGATCGATCAGGGCGCATTAGAGGCAGAAGAAGAGAAAATGTTTGGGGCGTTTGTGGCGTTGAACGTTCAGTGCGTATGTACATGCACGGCCAGTTCAGTAACTAGATGGCCTTTTCTACTATATTGGTGTTGATACTTTTCACATGCTAGCTTATTTGAAAAGCGTCAACAATGTGTGCCACATGTAAACAGTCCATGTTGAAAGAACAAAAGCAGAAGTGTGGACCCGTCAAAAAAAAACAGAAGTGTGGAGGTGATGTAAATGGCCAGTCAGGGAATTCAGTCTCGATGAGCTTCACTAATGACATGTGTGAGTTGAGCCCCGAGGTCATTTTCAAAGTAACGGAAGTATATTACTTGTCCTTCTCATGTCAGAGGTCAATGGTACTTGCATGTTTTATCAGGTTATTAAAGGGCAGCAGTCATATACACATTATAAACAAATAGTAAAACACTTTTATGAAGCATGTAGTAGACAAATAGTACTACTGATAAATGGAAAAAGAAAATCAAAGCACAAATGGTGCTTAGTGGGTCTGTGTCATTTGGCGCATGAGATTACTTAAAAATACACATATTTTCAACACGACATGATCTTCAATCACTACAGTTTCTAAGCTCCCAAGAATTGAGAGCTCCTGGTGAAAGTCGGTTCATGAGACTGATGGTTAATATTCTTTACGCTGCTTAGGTGTATATGGGCCTGCACGAAGGTGAGTCGTGGCAATTGTATGGGCCTTTTGCTTACGTGTTCGCTGCTGCGTTCGGTCTCGCTTCTCGATGAGTTTCGTGGGCGACGGTTGTGCGTCGGTTCACACTTCGCAGTGAGGGCGTCGGGGTGTTCCCTGCGCAGGGCGCTTGCTGTTTTCTCGGGGAGGGGAGTTGAATGCGCCGCCGGGGGCTTCGTCTTTCAAATCGGCCTTGTCCGGTCTGCTGGGTAGCTGGAGGTGTTCACGGCGACATCTGGTTGCGGGGGTTCGTCAGCTGTTGTTGTTCCTGCGCTGCATCTATGTTTTTCTTCGTACTTGTTTCCTCTTCCGATTTGGGTGGCGGCGTTCTTCCGCCGTGGGCTCTATTGGTGTCCGTGCCTCTTCCTCGAAGGGGTGGTTCTTCATTGACGGCGCATATGCAGACTGGTTTCTCGGTGCCTCGTGGACAAATCGGCGCCGCGTCTGGCGTTCAACCCCATCCCACCCTCATCCGCCACTATCACCTCCTCTTACTCCTCCCATTCTCAGCGTCGGCCGCGGGCCGCCCCCTCCTCCTGCC
The DNA here is from genome assembly GCF_018294505.1 of Triticum aestivum. Taxonomy (NCBI): domain Eukaryota; kingdom Viridiplantae; phylum Streptophyta; class Magnoliopsida; order Poales; family Poaceae; genus Triticum; species Triticum aestivum. The sequence continues at coordinate 352,568,714 of NC_057798.1, forward strand.
GTCCACGATGCGACCCCACTGCGGCGCCTTCCCCTGCGAACCTGGTGGCGATGTCTACCACGATGGGCGAAGGGGCGTGGTTCATCGGAGGACGCGGCGCCCGGTGGTGGCGCTATCCTCCCTGGTCATCTACATCTGTTACTTCTCCTTCACGCTGGCGTGGAGCCACCCTCTGTGAGGCCTTCGCCGCCGCTACGCAGCAGCTCGCTATCCACCGGACACCTAGACCGAGGAGGAGCAGTGAACGCTGACTCCTCGAGGCATGCTGCAAGCAATAAAGATTCAGGACTTCAAGAGGCCCTACTTCTTTGGGATGGGCAAACTCAGCAGCAAAGTGCCCATCGTCAGATGGCGGACCGCTCAAGAGCTCAACAGAGGGAGGGGGCAGGTATCTCTGATACATCCTATTTCTCTTGAGTTTTTTTGTCCTTCATTTTTTGGATTCAGTTTCCCTTTTAGATAGCAGGCTATTCCCCCGGCCTTATAATGAGTCAGGTTTTACGATCAGATTCACAGTTCAGCGATCGGCCTTATAATGAGTCAGGTTTTACGATCAGATTCACAGTTCAGCGAATACCAGAGATAACAACACCTAAACAGGGACAGGGCGGCGCAATGCCCAAATACAGTTTGGTCGCGCGACAAAATGCAGCAAAAGAAGGTTCTTTCATGCTTATTCAGGTTCAGTTTCTTCCATGGTTAATTTTTTGGATTTAGCGAACTGTTCAAATAAGAGATGTACCGTATCTTATTCATTCCATGGCTGATGAAGAACGTAGTATAAAGTTGCTGCTCCAAGAAGAATGTGGATAATCGAAGCAACTTTTTTTGTAAGATGCTTTAATTCATCCTATGACCTAATTGCTAAAAAAATGTCACCACAGGTTTGGTTGAAGTACTAGGAAGTATGGTGAATTAATTTTGGCAATGCTCTGCAATGGCGTGGTGCTTGTGTAATGCTTCAGTGAGTTCCATGTTCTCTCCTTCATTTCCTTCTTTGTCACAAATTAATTAGCTTCTTCCTGCCATTTTAGCCGACCGGCCTGAAGGCCAAAGTGATGTATGTGTAGTTTATTTTTCTTTGTTCAAGCACAAAAATGGCAGCAACTGTTCTTCCTGGATAGGATTGCCTTTTGACATTTCATGGTATTTTAGTCCTCACGGTTTGCAATATTAGTCTCATAGTTGAATTACAATGTCCATTAAAAAAAGGATTTGGGATTTACACAATCATTAAATTGTTCAACGTCAGTATAGGGGACAGATTGATGCATTTCCCTTTATGTAGGCATTGGCATAGCTAAATCACAGAGGCAGTGTGAACGCCCTGAGAACCAAGACAACACCTGATGCCCCTGCCTCCTTTTCTGCTGCCATCGGCGCCGGATTTACAGGATATTTGTTCCTGGATGGCTATATGAATTGTTATATTTGGCTTATTAATGTCAGCCTTTGTTTATATGGTACAGACACAACAATGGTTGCCATATGGAATCAACACGCAGAGGGCTCCGATGCTAAATGATATATGGACATGACCAGCAGAGGATCAGTGGTGTTCTTCCTATTGGGGTGACATGTCATATGTTTGAAGGTAAATAATCAAAGGCCAATTCCCTCTGCAGCGCCCCATACATTTATTTTTCATGCTGAATTCTGTAAGGCTGTTTCCTTGCCTTACTTACCAATGTATTTTATATATTGGAACGTGGTCGCTTCAGGGATCAACATTATGCAAATGGTATGAAAATCCTCAACTTCCTGAAGCCATTGCCATGCAAGATAGGTAAGCGATGGTAAGACTGATTCTCTACTACAGGCTTAGTGCTCTGAAACATCTTTTTTGCCATTCTCCTCTTTTTTAGGAACAATCCCATATAGTAGTACTCCTTTTGATCCGAAAAAAGTGTTGTGGTTTTAGTTCAATTTTTTTTTATCGGAGGAAGTACCACTTAATTATAACATAAATTTGAAGAAAAGAGGAAATGTGTTTTGTTGATTATCATCTAAGAAATTACATCACGCAGTTATAATATTTGTTCAATTATTCCTGGTCTTATCCATTCAGTTCATATCTGTAGACAAAACTGATGCAACTCCATAGTCATTTATTGCTAGAATTAAGAAAATGAAATTTTACATTGAACCGCTCTTTCTATATACATTTTTGGCTGAAAGAGATATATCGCCAAGTGATGCCATTAGTACCAAAAATGCCAAACGGAGACCGAGCTTCATGGAGAGACCTTAATTTGAAAACTTCAAAATCCGAACTTTTCAGTTTCAGAAAATTCTGAATAGAAATACACATATACCTAGATACATAATGTAGCGTGCAATTTTTCCAGTCGAAATATGTTAAAATGAGAGCTACACAAAAAAGACAAATCTGAGGCTTTTTAGCATATGTACTGTTCATCCTCAAAGTCCATGATTGTGTTCTTTTTGTGCAGCTCGCAATTGTTGGTATTTCATTCTGAAATTTTACACACATACACCTTACATCCTTGCATACATGGGTATTTTTATTCAGAATTTTTTGAAACTGAAAATTTCGAATTTTTCAAAATAAAGGCTCCTATGGAGCCCGGTCTCTGAAATCCCTATATGTCCCATGAAACCTGCATCAGGACAGCAGGGCTGGGCTTTCTTCTAATGACCTCAACATGGTCTGCAGATCACCTAGCTCACGCACAGGATGCACTGCATGCGCATGGGGCATCAGCAACATTGTAGTTGAGTCGGACGCCCAGCTGATGATTGAGGCAATCAACACACAACCACTATTTAGGTCTGAGGGGTTCTGTTCAGGGATATTAGCGCCCTATCTTTTCTGCATTTCAATGTGTTTTCTACTATTTCCTATTGCCCATGGGTATATAATAAAGTAGTTGACGCTCTTGTGCAGTATGGATCAAAGATGGTACAATAAGTTCTGAGCCGCATGGCCTACCTTCATACACGCATAACGAATCTATTCATAAACAACCTTTTTGCCAGCACATGTCGATCTTTTGTATTTCCCGCATGTCAATCTTATGTATTCTCGGCGCGGCAAAGCGCACATGACCCTCTAGTGAGATTCTATACTACCAAATTAAAATGTATGTGTACATCTCATTGTAGACAATAAGCCTTCATTCTTTCTTTATTAGAGAGGGTTAACTTTTATTTGCAAAGAGAGGGGGTTAAATTTGTTACTATATGTACTTGCCCACAACTAAAATTAACTAAAATAAGAGAGAAAAATCAATGTGAACATGGATTCAACCGCCATTTGGCACAACGGGAATAACTACAAGGATTTATTCGCATACGTATACATCCCTAAATGGAGAGAATTACAGCACAGGATCTAAGTAAAAATCACCGCGAAAGAGGGGAAATGCAAGATCCGAATAAATGAGAACTAAATCCATGCATGAAGAGAAATCACAAATCGAAGGAAAGGAGAAATCTCACCGGTTGAGTATGCTTATCTCGCCCAACCAAGGAACTGAGGAGGGAAAGGGGATAAACAGGCTCCGATGGATTCAGTCCCTGCCACTTCATCTTCTACTCCAGATGGGCCTCACACAGCATTATTCGTGGACTGGGCTAGGTGGCATATGGGCCTTTCAAATACCTATGCCTCCATACGCACAACACAAATAGGGTTTTTTTTCATGCACATGAAAAATAAAGTTTGGTACAAACACTGCTAAAAAATACATCCTTAACTGGTCTATACATCTTATAAAAATATGTTTTCTAAACTCAGATTTCTCATCGTGATAACCATATTTTCAACAAATATGCTTTTTAAACTCAGATTTCTCATCATGATAACCATATTTTCAACTGAAAAAATTGCTTCCTTAGCTGGTCTATACATGTTATACAAATATGATTTTTTTTTCAAACTCAGATTTCAGAACGTGCTAAAGATATTTTCAGTATAGCATGGTTTAACACATTGGCTTTCTACTACCAATATCGAATATGTCCTTGCAAAATGAAACTATTTTCTCTACGTCATTTGACGCAACGGGTCAACTAGTCATAGTAATCGAAGAGTGACAATGGCTATACTTTATAACATGAATGAGATGCATTCACGGCTAGAATAATATAAAAAATGACAATGCAGAAGCATCAGCCATTTATCATCACAACAAAGAAATGAGCAGGTAACTTTCCAATTGAATTAGTGGCCGTGGCCTAAAACAAACTTAAGTACAAATTACAGCTCTCTACAATACTTGTGGGGAAAGGCCTTAGTACAAGTATACAATGCGGTAAACTAAAGCATAATTTGTTCCTTCGCTCCATTAGAAGCAAGTCGTGAAGCACTTGTTGCCTGATTAAACAATAATATTCCATGGCTGCTATTCTAGATTAAAAGAACCACGTGGGAAGAGATTATCTACCATCAATCATCAATGATTTCATGCCCATCCACCTCACTTGCTTCGGTAGCAGCAATTGTAGTGGTATGAATGGTCTTGTTGCTACCACGGCAGTGCAGCAGCTGCCGTTGAAGGCTCTCGATAAGCTCATTAAGCTGTTGAATGTTTTTCTCTTGAGACAAGAGTATCTGCAGATAGCACGTGTAAAGTATTGTATGAGGGAAAGAAAGGGTCGGTGGATATGAAGCTTCAGCAAATTCTTGCCCCGGCAAACCAGACATGAAACAGCAGAGTGCATTTCCAAACAACACAATCAAAAGCTACTGTGGTCAATTCTTGCATAAGAAATTTTGCTAAATGAAGTCACTCATTAGTCAGATCCTATCTCCATTCTCCAAACTAGCAGAAATACCAAAAACATTGTACTGGTCAATCAAAATGTAGGGATAGCAAAAGAATTGATGAACGACATAGCCTAGGTTTGAGAGTGAATGACAGGTGTAGTGCATCATCCACGGGAACAGATCTAAACACGGTGGCACTCACAGGGGTATTACATTATTTGCCACAATTTACTAGGGGTTTGATGATTTGCCCGGGGGTTGTCTAAAAGGTGGGCAGACCCGGGCCTCCTAGTCATTTGGGGAGGGGGAGGCAAATTCTCAGTCTATTTTAGCCCGCATACACTTATACTTTACAAGAAAATCCATGGATGTAGGTGATGTGAGAACATCTGCATATCAAAAAGGCCCCACGCAAAGATCATTAGATGTGCATTCTCATAAAAGGATAAGAGAAACTCCAGCAGAGTCGGCATATCCACAGACCCCATAGCGCGTGTGGAGCGCACTCCATAATGTTTTGGAGGTTGTGTATGCTGTGCGCAAACACGGTGTCGCCATAATGCGGCCTCCATAAGAAAAATATGTTTTTTCCTCTCACGGGCCAATCCTTTTGGCGATCCTCCCAGAATCTGGCCCCTCCACAGCTTCCCCAGAATCTGCCCCCAAGAATCCAAATGCAACAAATAGTTCAAATTAATAAATAATCTGAATGCAACAAATAATCCAATGAAGCAAATTGTTCAAGTAAAAATAAATGGATCTTAAAGAAATATAAACGCACTATCTCCCAATTAATTGCCATTGACTCAATGAGATCCTCACGCAGCTGATCATGAGAGGTCCAGTCTTCAATCTTCCGGTATGCCTCAAGAAATGCTTGAATGCAGTTTGTGTACCTGCGAGGCCTAACGGTTATGCCAACATTTTCACAATGATCATGTTGTGTGAGATCACACAACATGTTATGATTTTTGCCAACACATCTTTGTTCCAGAAACGAGCAGGACCCCACACAATTGCAAACATAGCTTGCATCACTCCAAATGCTCTCTCAATGCCCTTCCTCTCTGCTTCTTGCGCCTTTGCGTAATGCTTAAGTTTCCTGGTCTCATAATTAGAAGTTGTCGATGCCATCCGCTAAATAGTAGCCTTGGTCATAATGACCATTCACCGTGTAGTTGCATGCTGGAGTAGTACCACCTGCTAGCCTAGCAAACAAACGAGATATGAGCAAGTACTTGACCTGCTGGCAGAAAACGAAA